>NW_015388472.1:166223-172939 GCF_001527695.2 Protobothrops mucrosquamatus
CTTAAAATGTTCCGGCGTGTTGCACAGAACCCCACCCTGTTTTGACTGGGCACCCTGGTACCTTTCAGATTCAATTCTTCCTTCGGTTGTACCTTCTGTCGACCCAGGCAGACCGCAGCGATGTGGCCTTTCTTTCCGCACGCTCGGCAAATGGCGGAACGGAACCGACATTCCGCTCGCTTGTGGCGTCCACCGCATCTGAGGCAACGAAGCTCAGCTGGGCCCTTGTCCTGACGATCTCTGGACCTCCTCCCAGCTGCTTGGTAAAGCTTGTCCACCTCTTCTTCAGGATCTTCTTCCGAATCCTCTCGCACGTCTTCCTTGTGGATGGTGGCGGTCTCTGGAGCGCTACGATTAGGCCGCATGTTCTTGATCGCCCCACCTGCAGCTTCTTCTGCTGAAACCTCTCGCAGAGCATCTTGGAAAGAGACATCTTCCCTGGCGAACAGTCTCTTCTGTAAGTCTGTGTTCCTCAGTCCGCACACAAAACGATCACGCAGTCTTTCCTCTAAGTCCTTGAAATCACACGGTATAGCTGCTCTTCTCAAGACCACAACGTATTCTTTTGCTGATTCCCCAGCTCGCTGATCCCTCTGTTGAAATGTGTGCCTCCAAGCCATGACAGATTGCTTGGGCTGGAAGTGTTCCTTTAAAGCTTTCTTCAGATCGGAGTATGACACCGTTTCCAGCGAGGCCGGGGCGATTAGGCTCTCGGCGATCTCACAGGCGTCTTGCCCACAAACGTACAACATCGTGGCAGCCTTTAAGCCTTCCTCTCTTATCTGGTTTATGCGGAAGTAAGTCTCGACTCTTGCAGCATAAGATTCCCACCTCTCGGGGTGAGAGACGTCGAATTCCGCTAAACGCCCAACTTTCGCCATGATCGAGGATCAGGGTCTTCTTCTTCAGCTGCACGCACCCTCCAGCGATTTCGTACTGGCAGGATAACGCTGACTTCCACGCTGTTTTCCTCTCCCGGACTTCTTTGGGTGAGTCTTCAAGCTTTCCTAGCTGTATAGACTGAATCCCACCTTCGTCGCCAGTGTTAAGTTCGGAGAATAATGGCGCTTGAGATGAAGCATTTCTAACAAGTCTTTATTCTCTGCTTCCAATCTACGAACAACCCGAGCAGAGGCACGCAGGCCTCTATTTATACCTTCTGATCCCCGGGCAAATACAACCAATCACAAGGCGGTCTTTTCCCGCCTTGCGCATGCGCGCAAGGCCAGCGCCACTCAGTCTGGTCCCGGGCAGCTTTTGCAAATGCCCGGGACTCTTGCAACGTCCCAAGCCTGCTTTTGCAGGCTCAGGACACAACAATAATCATAATACAATCATCATAATACATAAGATACAACAGTCAGTGATAGTCATAGGATACTAAATAAACCGATCAACATAAATCATAGGATACAAACAATAAAGTGATAATTATAAGATGCTAAAGGAATTGGCAATAGGAAAGATGAGAAGGATAATAGTAATACAGTCCTACTATGTGGTTAGACATGCTAGGGCATAAGACAGTGTTGTGGGAATTAGTTGTTTAGCAGATTGATGGCATGGGGGAAAACTGACTTTGTGTCTAGTTGTTTTGGCATGCAATGCCCTATAGCGTTGTCTTGAGGGAAGAAGTTGAAACAGTTTATGTCCAGGATATGAGGGGTCTGTAGATATTTTCACAGCCCTCTTCTTAGCTCAAGCAGTGTACATGTCCTCAATGAAAGGCAGGCTGGTTGCAGGACTTGGGTTTGGCTAGTCTAAAGAAAAGAAGAAACAGGGGTGACATGATAGCAGTATTTGAGGGGCTGCCACAAAGAAGAGGGGGTCAAACTATTCTCCAAAGCACCAGAGAGCAAGGCAAGAAACAATGGTTGGAAACTGACCAAAGAGAGAAGCAACCTGGAATTAAGGAGAAACTTCCTAACAGTGAAGACAATTAACCAGTGGAACAGCTTGCCTTCAGAAATTGTGGGCTCCATCACTGGAGATTTTTAAGAAGAGACTAGAGACAGTCACTTGTCTGAAATGGTATAGGTTCTCCTGCTCGAGCAGGGGATTGGACTAGAAGACCTCCAATGTCCCTTCCAGCTCTATTCTATTCTAAATATTCAATTGTTTTTTCTGTAGTTCTAATTATTTAGATAGATAACCTTTATTGTCATTTTTTTACTGTGAGCACACTGGCACACATTAAAAATGAAATTCTGTTGCCTGCTCACAAAAGTGTACAGAAATTATCCATTGAAGTTTGTGTGCATCCTGTTTGGTTGCTGTGCCAAACCAGACAGTTATAGAGGTACAAATGACAGACTCCTGTAGTGACAGGAGGTACAAATGACAGATTCCTTTGTAGAACTGTATCAGCAGCTCCTTGGGCAGTCTGAGCTTTCTGAGTTGGCACAGGAAGAACATTCTTTGTTGTGCTTTTTTAATGACGTTTTTGATGTTAGGTGTTCATTTCAAGTCCTGGGAGATTATAGAACCCAGAAATTTGAAGGTCTCTACTGTTGGTACTGTGTTGTCTAGTATTGTAAGAGGTTGTAGAACAGGAGGGTTTCTCCTAAAATCTACTATAATCTCTAAAGTTTTGATTGTGTTCAGTTCAAGATTGTTCTGGCCGCACCACAGGGCCAGTTGTTCAACTTCCTGTCTGTATGCACATTCATCGTCATCTCAAACGAGACCAATGACTGTTGTATCATTGTGTTTTATTTTATCATTGTATTTTACAGTATTTTATTTTATCATTTATTTTGCTGTAGATAGATGGTAGGTCAAATTGGTTGATTGATAATAGATTTTCCTATTTGTAATCTTTTTAATCCCATATAGTAATTTAGCAAATAGAGATGTAGAAGTTTATAAATTGTGGACCTGTTTTGCAAGGGGTAAAACCATTAATTTTGAAATATATTTATCAGTATTCAACCAGGGGGTACAATCTATCTGTATCTTTGTTACTTTGTCTTTATGCACATTTTTCTGGTTTTGTATTGTTTTCTTTTTCTTCTCTTTTTTCTTTCTTTTTCTTTTTTGAATTTTGTATTTTAACTTTGGAAATAAAATAAAAATATATTAAAAAAATATTACACAACTTTTTAAAAGATGGACTTTCCATATTTATTTATTTATGCATACTCGGGTGAAGGGATTGTATCCATAGTCTTAAAATCAATATACTGTATACTTAAAATACAAATGGAAAGTAAAATACAGTTACTAATGTATGAAAATATAAGTTTCAAATAGAATAGAACAAGAGATTGTAAAGAAATTAGGAAGCATTTGGTGAATAAAACAGTTCAATTTTATTTTGTAGTCCAAATCCAATACTAAATAGATTTTTTTGGGGGGGGACCATTTTACCAGGACTTGTTTTTAAATAAAGTGATTATTGTTAGACTACGTAGAGATTCAGAACTACATTTGAGACTAGTTTAGCCATCCTTCTGGTTTCCCTAGAGCAGGGCTTTTCAACCTTTTCACCCATTGTACCACGTTTAGGATATGGCAATATCCAAGTACCACCAGTCGCCTAGCAAGGTGTCAAAAACTTGATGACCCCCCAAAAAAGAAGGAAAAAAGTGATAAAGTACAGGTAGTCCTCGACTTACAACAGTTCGCTTAGTGACTGTTCAAAGTTACAATGGCACTGAAAAAAGTGCCCCCCAAGCCACAGCCGAGCAAGACACCTGCCTGCCCGCCCGGCGGCGCTCTTCCTCCTGTCCGAGGTTTTCATTGTTGTGAGCATTTCTGTTGAGGATTGGCAGCGGGGGTGGGGTGGGAGGTGTTTGGTTTTTATTCCCCCCGTCTGCTGGGTGGTTGCAGAAGGTTTTGGTCACTTCACATGACCCTGGGACACTGTGACCATCATAAATATGAATCAGTTGCCAAGCATTTGAATGTAAATCACAAGACCCTGGAGATGCTGCAACATTCTAACTCAGGGCTTTTCAACCAGTGGTACGGGTACCACCTGTGGTACATTGGCACCTGGCAGGTGGTATGCGACCATCCTAGAAAACTGGTAGCGGGGGAGGGGAATGAGCTGAACCGGTGGTAGCACCGCACAAGCCTGAGCGAGAGATGGCTGGAGAGACTGGTGGTACTTGGATATTGCCATATCCTAAAAGTGGTACAATGGGTGAAAAGGTTGAAAAGCCCTGCCCTAGTTCCCTTCTCTACTTTTTGGGAGACAAAGTTGTCTGCTAGGTTTCTCAGGAATCTGTTTGATCTTCCACTTGGTGCAGAGTTTGTCTCCCAGTTGATGTCAGGGTAGTTAAAGTCCCCCATTACTATGGTGATGTGCTTCCTACATACCTTAGTTAGCTGACTAGCAAAAAGTTCATCTATTTCCTCTGTTTGGTTGGGTGGCCTGTAGTATACACCTATGGCAATGTCATTTTTTCTCCCTTTTATATTGACCCAAATGCATTCAAGACAGTTTTCATCATTGTTGTGCTCTATTTCTGTAGAGATGTAGTTATTTCTTATATAGAGAGCAACTCCACCTACTCTTTTATTTCATCTGTTTCTTTTAAATAATTTAAATCCTTCTAGCTGTGTGTTCCATGTGTGGGTTTCATCCCACCATGTTTCCGTAATGGCAACAATATCATATCTGCCCTCATTAACCTGAATTTCTAGTTCACCCTTTTTGCTGTTCATAATCTGTGCATTGGTGTATATTCTCTTTGTTTAAAACGGTTTATATTGCCATCTCAACCAAATCCATTTTCCCCATCCATCTTAGATTGTCATCATCTATAATAGCAAATGTTACAAATGTATTACTAAAAAATAGCGATAAGCATTATTTTTCTGTTTCTTCACTACTACTTTTAGGTTAAGCAAACTGGAGCAACATCTGCAGATTTATCTCCCTATAAAAACAAAAAAAACCCAAGCAGAATAGCCCTCAAACCTTGAGAAAACATTAAAAAAAACAGCCCCAAACCTCTATGGCTGCTGTACTTTAGCAGCAAAAAAGTATACCAATCAATCAAGTATAAAATGGAACATGGAGCAGAACAACATTTTGTCCATTTTCCTTTCATACTGCTGTATTGTTCTTTATTCTCTAGTTTAAACTAAATTGATGAATTTACCACAAGCAAAATGCCTTGGAGCAACATAGAGGTGGTGACAATGACTGAAAGAGATATTTTAAAAATGTGGCTGATGTAGCTCCTGTGATATCATAACTCATCCAGCAAATGAATAACAGAATAACAGAGTTGGAAGGGAGCCTTGGAAGTCTTCTTGTACAACCCCTGCTCAAACAGCAGACCCTATACAATTTCTGACAAATAGTTGTCCAATCTCTTTTTAAAAGCCTCCAGTGATGAAGCACCTACAACTTGTGAAAGCAAGGCGTTCCACTGGTTTATTGTTCTCACTGCCAGGAAATTTCTCCTTAGTTCTAGGTTGCTTCTCTCCTTGATTAGTTTCCATCCGTTGCTTCTTGTGTTGCCTTCTGGTGCCACCTCATCTTTGTGGCAGCCCCTCAAATAATTGAACACTACTATCATGTCACCCCTAGTCCTTCTTTTCACTAGACTAGACATATCCAATTCCTGCAACCATTCTTCGTATGTTTTAGTCTCCAGTCTCCTAATCATCTTTTTTGCTCTTTTCTGTACTCTTTCCAGAATCTCAACATCTTTTTGATATTGTGGTGACCAAAACTGGATGCAGTATTCCAAGTGCAGTCTTACCAAGGCTTTATAAAGCGGTACTAACACTTTATGTGATCTTGATTCTATCCCAGTGAAAAATACTGCACAATATTTACAGCCTCAACTTTTTGCATTACATTCAGTTATTATAAACCATTTCTATAACTACATAAGTTTTCAATCATCAAGTTAAAGTTTTTCATTTTTTTCTATTTTGAGCATAAAAACCAGAAGCAATTTCCCAATTGAAACAGGACTGAATAAAATATTCTCTTTGTTTAAAACGGTTTATATTGCCATCTCAACCAAATCCATTTTCCCCATCCATCTTAGATTGTCATCATCTATAATAGCAAAAATCATAATACTCTTTCACTTTCTTTGACCAATAACCCTAAAAGGAAAACTTCTAGTTCCAATGTTATATATATTTAAAACCTCTGAACATTTCTTAAAAATTATCACATTTACAGTTACTGCTAATACATCATTTTATTTAAAAAGGATTTTTCTTTCAAATTATAATTTATTATTAATTTCCCACTGCTCAAACATTGTAAAAAAGGAAAAACATTTGTTTTGTTACATACATACATTACAGGTAGTCCTCAACTTACGACCACAATTGAGCCCAAAATTTCTGTTGCTAAGCGAGACAGTTTTTAAGTGAATTTTGCCCCATTTTACTACCTTTCTTACCACAGTTGTTAAGTGAATCACTGCAGTTGTTAATAACACGGTTGTTAAGTGAATCTGGCTTCCCCACTGACTGCTTGACAGAAGGTGATTACATGACCTCAGGACACTGCAACCATCATAAACAGAAGTCAGTTGTCGGAGACTTCCGGTGGCAGGCGACTTCGCTGGACGCAGCTGTTTGCTGCTCCCGCCTGTTTCTGCGTAAAAGCCGTTTTGACAGCCTGCATCAGCTGTCAAACGGCCTGATACCTTTCCCCTGGGCATAGGGGGATAGGTGAGCTGCCCGAGGTAGGAGTTGAGTTCCCGAGTCGTCCCTTGTGGACGATGTAGGTGAGA
>NW_015388473.1:0-28395 GCF_001527695.2 Protobothrops mucrosquamatus
CCCCCTCTCTCTCCCTCTCTCTCTCCCTCTCCCTCTCTCTCCCTCCCTCTCTCCCTCTCTCTCTCTCCCTCTCTCCCTCTCTCTTCCCCCCCTCTCTCTCCCCCTCTCTCTCCCCTTCCCCCCACCCAATAAATGCCAAAAAGCATAGCAAAGCAATTACAGGCAGGAGATGGTCTGGTGAATGATTTGCTAGCGTGGCTGCAGGTATCAACTTTCTGGGACAAAGGGACAAAGGCCAGGCCTCAGCTCTAGAAACAGACAAGCCGGATGCCCCCTTCCCGCCCCCTCCCCCTTCCCCGCTTTTTCAAAGGGATGAAAGTGCGAATTGCGCCTGGGTGGAAAGGCTTCAAGGGTTGGAAATGCTTGCTTCCCAGCCCTCTCCTTCCTTCTCAGCCCACCACGTCCGGGGCCCTCTTTCCGTCTCGGTGTAAAACCTCCGGCGTCTGTGAAACATCTGCCTGATCCATGGCCACCAGGCCTGGCAGCAGAGAGGGCTGGGGGTGCCAGCTGGGGCTGCCAAAGAGGGGAGGATAGAACGAGCCTTGCATCAACTTGGAGGGACCTTCCGACTCGCCCCTTCCCTTCCCTTCGCCCCAGACCCAACGAAAGCAAGACTGGGCTTTCAAGAGACCAAGCGCCATTTCAACATCCCCTGTTTTGCAAGAGGCCGGGCGGGAAGAGAAACCCACAAAGGGCAGCCCCCGAGCGCTTCCGAAAGGGGAAGTGCGCCAGTAGGAAGCATGCGCTGCCACGCTGCCACCACAGAGGCTGGATCAATAAGCCCAGAAGCACCAAAGAGCTAGCCAAAGCGGCATCGCTCAAAGGGGCGCTCCCGACTGCCGCTTCAAGCCCCACCTCGGCATCCCTCCCTCCTGCCTCGCCTGTTGTGGAACACAAAGGGGAAAAACAGTCGGTCCCTGGAGCCCCAGACAAAGGAAGCAGACGCTGTGTTTGTAAAGCGGAGGTCTCCCTCAAGTCCCTCGATTCCCGGCAACAACACCTGAGTTAACAAGGCAACGCGGCTGGGTTGCCATAACGCACCACGACTCCACCAAATAAATTGTATCGTGACTTAACCGAGTAGGCCTGGTTCCCCCATCCTCCTCCTCCTCCTCCTAGCCATGGTCCATCCACTGCAGGATGGAGGCCTCTTCCGCAGGCTTCCCACCAGTGCGGTCCTGAGTTTTTCTTTGGCCAGTTGGACCCACGACCCTTCCTGGTGTCCATCTTGCTTTAGGTCTCTTTCGTGGGCGCTTTTGACCAAGCGGGATCCATTCTATGACCGCCTTGGTCCACCAGCCATCGGTTCTTAATAGGTAGGTAGGTAGCTAGCTAGGTAGGTAGTTAGAGAGCTAGATAAAGATAGATAGACAGACAGACAGACAGACAAGGTAGCTAGCTAGCTAGGTAGGCAGGCAGGCAGGCACAGACCATCATTCATCCTCCTCCTAGCCATGGTCCATCCACTGCAGGATGGAGGCCTCTTCTATGTGTTTCCCACCAATACGGTCCTGAGTTTTCCTTTGGCCAGTTGGACCCACAACCCTTCCTGATGTCCATCTTGTTTGAGGTCTCTTTCGTGGGCGCTTTTAACCAAGTGGGATCCATTCAATGACCGCCTTGGTCCATCTACCATCGGTTCTTAATGGATGGATGGATGATAGACAGACAGTCAGACAGACAGACAGACAGACAGACAGACAGACAGACAGACAGACAGACAGATCCAACAGACAGACAGACAAGGTAGCTAGCTAGCTAGCTAGATAGGCAGGCAGGCAGGCAGACAGACCATCATTCATCATCATCCTAGCCATGCTCTATCCAGTGCAGGATGAAGGCCTCTTCCGCATGTTTCCCACCAATACAGTCGAGCTTTCCTTTGCCAGTTGGACCCATGACCCTTCCTGATGTCCATCTTGTTTTAGATCTCTTTCGTGGGCGCTTTTAACCAAGTGGGATCTATTCTATGACCACCTTGGTCCACCGGCCATCGGTTCTTAATAGGTAGGTAGGTAGCTAGCTAGATAAAGATAGACAGACAGACAGACAAGGTAGCTAGCTAGCTAGGTAGGCAGGCAGGCAGACAGACCATCATTCATCATCATCCTAGCCATGGTCTATCCAGTGCAGGATGAAGGCCTCTTCCGTATGTTTCCCACCAATACGGTCCTGAGCTTTCCTTTGGCCAGTTGGACCCACGACCCTTTCTGGTGTCGTCGCTCCGTCTTGTTTGAGGTCTCTTTCGTGGGCGCTTTTGACCAAGGGGGATCCACTCTATGACCGCCTTGGTCCACCGGCCATCGGTTCTTCTTGCTATGTGACCAGCCCCATTTCCATTTCCATTCTTTTACTCTCTTGATGGCCTCGTATATTTTCCTTTGTTCCCTAATCCATGTGCGGGTCTTCCTATCTTGTCCCGTGATGCCCAGCATGTCTCTTTCTTTGCGCCACTCTTAGCTTTTATATCGATTGTGAGGTTAGGGTCCAGGTTTCGTCGGCATATGTTAGAGCAGGTGGCACACACCGGTCGAAAACTTTTCTCTTCAGGCCTAGGGGGGAGGTTATCCTTGGAAATTACGCTCAGCTTGCCAAATGCCTGCCAACCACATTTACAACGCCGTTCAATTTCCTTTATTGTATCACTTTCCACTGAGATCCGTTGGCCAAGGTATAATGGTCTACTTAGGTCTCGTTCTTCTCCAGATACAAACTTTTTCTTTCTTTCTTTGGTAAATTTATTAAACATAACCTGGCTCTTTTGGAGGGGGGGGGTATTTTTAAGCCAGATGGTTCTCCTGCTTTGTATGTGCAGCTCTTGTATGTGTCTTTGTAGCTCTTCTGAGTCTTGTGAGAAGAGAGCAACATCATGTGAGTAGGCCTAGTTCCCCCCCCCCCCGAAAACTGAACCTAAATATATTTGACAATATATTTAGCCCGGTCTAACTCGCCTACAACTTCCACCCCTCTCTGTACAATGGGAAGGAACAATCAACTTCATCTCACTCCCGTAAGGATAAACATGAGGTCTGCGAGCTAAATGTTTTCCCAAAGTTGGTGTAAAGTGGGGTTTATTATTTTTTTTACAGCTGTTTGTTCATCTGTTAGACACGTTCAACTCACGTTTCAAATCCGAGTTTCAACTCTAAAGGCATGAATCTGAGATCGCCTTGTTCTCCCATCACCCACGAGGTTAAAAAGAAAAGTTTTAGGGTTAAAAAAAAAAAGAAAAAAAGTTTTTAAGATGGGAAAGTTATTTTCGGCTGGGCAGTTGAGCTGTTTAAAAATAACTACAATTAAACATCCCGACTCATTACAAAAGCATGGTTCCCTTAATGCCGGGATAAATCACAGCGCAATGGCGGATGGAGAGATGTGTCCCCCCCCCTCCATCATTTCTGTAGAACTGATCCACAATCCACAATCCACAAAGGCCCCTCCTTTTCCCTCGTCGCTCTCATTTCACAAGGTTACCCCAAGGCGCTGCTTTTTTTCTTCTTCTTTTAATTTAAAGAATTGACACACTACGTGCTTCTGTTCTTAGGAAATAGATTCTCCCTCCCTCAAATGTCCCAGTCTGCTAAAAGAAAGAAGAAAAAAAAACTACTCAAAACTCCACTTTGAGACAGAAGAGTTTGTCCAACTTTACAAAAGTATCAGGAAAAATGGCTTTCCCAAACAATCTGCTACACCACAGATAGTTCTTGACTTACGACCACAACTGAGCCCCAAATTTCTGAGACGGTTAACTGACTTTTGCCCCACTTTATGACCTTTCTTGCCACAGATATTAAGTGAATCACTGCAGTTGATGAGTTAGTAACCTGGTTGTTAAGTGAATCTGGCTCCCCGGTTGACTTTGCTTGCCCACAAGGTCGCAAAAGGGGATCACGTGATCCCGGGACACGGCAACCGTCATAAATATGAGTCAGTTGCCAGGTGTCTGAATTCTGATCATGTGACCCTGGGGATGCTGCAATGGTCACTTGCAGTGAAAAACATTCACTTTTTTCAGTGCCATTGTAACTTTGAACTGTCACTGAATGAACCGTTGTTAGTTGAGGACTGCCTGTATTCCAAAACTGATCTTATTTAGTTACTGCATGTATAGCCGACCTTCCAGTACAGATAGTCCTCAACTTACAACCATTCATTTAGCAACCGTTTAGTGTTACAACGACACTGAAAAGTTATTTTTGACCAGTCCTCGCACTTATGACCACTGCAGCATTCCCAATCACCAGATCAAAATTTGAATATTTGACAACTGGATGAATTTACAACAACTGCAGCAATCCAGGGTCTTGTGAAACTGCCATTTGCAACCTTCCCAGCTGGCTTCCAACAAGGAAAGATAAGGCTTAACAACTGTATGATTCACTTAACAACTGCAGTGGTTCTATTAACAACTATGGCAAAAAAAAAAGGTTGTAAAATTAGGCACAACTCGTTTAACAACCGTCTTGCTTACCAACAGACATTCTGGTCCCAATTGTGCTCATAAAAACCAATCAAGGAGAAATCCAACCTAGAAGTAAGGAGAATCTTCTTAACAGTAAGAACAATTAACCAGTGGAACAGCTTGCCACCAGAAGTTGTGGTCACTCCATCACAGGAGGCTTTTAAGAAGAGACTGGATAGCCCCCTGTCTGAAACGGTATAGGATCTCCTGCTTGAGCAGGGGGGTGGACTAGAAGACCTCCAAAGTCCCTTCCAGCTCGATTCTGATTATTATTATAATTTGAGCACCACTTGCATGGCTTTGAAGTCAGCACATGTGGCTTCTCCCTTCATTCCCTCTTCACAACAGCCCTATCAGGTAGATTGGGCCAGGAGCAGGGGCTTCCAGAATCGTTCACTGTATTAGTTACATTTCAGAAAGCACTTTTGCAGCCGAAAATGATCTGCCTAGATCTACAGCTTGGGCAGAACGCAACGCAGCCAGCCTGGGCCAGCCTGGGCCACCGCCTCGCAGCTTCTTCCTCTGGAGCACGTGAAGCTGGAGAAGGCTGGGTTACCCCCCTCCAAATCCGAGAGTTTGCACACGGCTGCCCTGCGCCACCTCCTCGTCAACAGGTGGGAGACCCTGAGCTGGAATGCCTCGAGGTTAAGCGGCACCCCCAATGTTAAAGACAGCCATTGTCTTGCCCCACGTGAAGGGGTAGGCTAAGCAGCCAAACCAGATCTCTGTGCAGTCAGGGACACGTTTTCAATTTTTTTGCACTCCGGAACAGTTCAAGATGGTCTGATTCACAAAGGAGACTCCAAGCAAACTCTCTTATTAAAGACAGCAAAATGAGGAAGAACAGGCTAAAAGAGCTCAAACCGACAAGGCAGAAGAGCGCCCTGGGACCTGTTTTGCACAATTGTGGCGACATTTGTGAATCGTCCCCGTGTAAGGGATATCCTTTTATATTGTAACTACAGAAAGCTCTATTGTTTGGGGGAAACTGGGGCAACCCTTTCAAAGAAAGGGACATCTGGCAAGGCCAGCTCTGAAACCAGAAGTGGGGGGTGGGGGGGTGGGAGGGAAGAGGCACGCTTTAAAGATGCAAATAAAATTACAGGGTGCTTTCAGCACCACACGGAGAAGGCAGTTTTCAAACTGCAGAACCCAGCGACAAAAGCAGAATCAGAGCGACAAAAGCAGATCCATCTATTTGTGTCTTGGCTGCCACCCAAAGAGGAGAGACCGATTTGGAAGGCCCTAGTTTTATTTCCATACCGTACTGGACGTGTGTTCAGCGATCGAGCTAGAGAAGGAGTTAGCACGCCAATCCCCTGCTGTTTGAACAGCCTGCAAAGTTTTACAAATCCAGATTAAATCACGGGCTTTTTGTGTTCATCTCTGACATTCATTTCGACCTCTCGTCCCAAATTAGGATTCCAGGCTGAAGGTGGGTGGGAAGAATACAAGCAATTTCTGCCTCTTCGTTGGAACTAGTTCCTCTGAAATCCCACGTGTGGGGGTGAATTCATAAAACCTCCCCAAGAATCTACACGTTTGCAGGGTTGAAGACGGCCACAAAGGCTTTTTGCAGCCTGGATAGCCATGCCGCCCCCCCCCCCCAGTCCCTTCCGATATTTCCCCCAAAGCGCGCTCTCTGGAAACCCCAGAAACCGAGCATCCAACCGACACTTTCCTCCAAATCCCCCTCCCCCCAAGGAAGTCTACGCCACAATACACAACTTCTCAAGAGCTGGGCTGCCTCCCTAGATCTCAGCCCCAACCCTACTGAAACAAAGACCCCCGAGGAGCGGAACTGACCTTCAAGACGTTTTCTTTCTTCCGATCGTTTTTAGACCTGGCCAAAGACTCTATCCGAGACATAATCCAGCCTTGAAGAGGATTGGATTGGGTCTCCCGCTAGCTAGGATGGCAGGAGTTTTGGGCATCCAAAGCAAAAGAAGACAAAAATAGCAGTGAGGGATGGATGGATGGATGAAGTTGTCTCTCCTTGAAAAACACACACAGAGAGAGAGGGAGACGGAGAAAAAGAAGAAGACCCTTCCAGCTTGCCTGTCCTTTGTACAGCCAACTCACAAAGCAGGAAGTTAACTAGCCATGCTCAAAACTTGGATTATTCAAACCGCTTTGCTCCTCCTCTCAAAGACGGAGGAGGAGGAGGAGGAGGAGGAGAACCCCCCCCTGCTCTTACACCACCTTGAAAAAAAGAGGCAAACAAGGGCTGTCCTGTTCCAGAAGTAGAGCAGAAACAGTGCTTGGAGGGACCCAGTTTCCGGGACCCAGGGGTTTTCCAGGATTCCTTCTCACGCTGGCTGCACGATGGTCCTGCTCAGAGCAGCCTCTCCACAGGGCAGGAGGAAAGCAGTTCGGCGGCAGCAGCACAACGAGACTCTCCCGAGGAAATGCAGAAATGCAGCACATTCCCAGTTGTCCAGGGCTGCTCTACAGTTTACACCCCAGAGGCTCGCTGGGGAAGCTCAACGCAGCCGTGTGATGCAGGGCACCCTGCTCCACAGCCCAGCAACCCTCTTCCACAGAGGCACACAAACAGGCACCCATTCGCCAAGCATCTAACAGCCAGAGGGAAGCGATCACATGCCGCACTTTCATTGTTCACTTCCTAGAAGCAAGACTGCCCGCGCACCCCTGCGACTCCGAGGTCAGGGTCTTACTGTGTGAAAGCAGATGTGTGGCAGTCCCAGTGGGGGTTGTGGGGTTAAACAAACCAATCCTGGGTTCAAATGCTCAGCCCGTGAAGTGGCCAGCGACAGCTTCTCCAGCTAAACTACCTCGCCAGCAAGTCTATCGTTTGAGCTCTTGGTACTGAGATGATGGAACTGAAGGGAAAGTCCCCGAAAAAGTTGTGGTAGCTACTCACCGAATACCAGATTCTGAGAGGCTGGAAACAACGTGTGGAGATGATGCAAAGGGGTTAAAAAAAAAAAGACATTTCTGACATACAACACCAACATTTCACACCTCACCAGTATTCTAAAATTCCAGAGAACTGACTGGTGGTCGTTGACTTACAACAGTTCATTTAGTGACCATTCAAAATTAACAACGGCACTGAAAAAAGTGACTTATGACCGTTTTTCACACATTGCAGCATCCCCATTCAGGTGAGTGACTCATATTTATGACCATTGCTGTGTCCTAAGGTCCTGTGATCCCCTTTTGCGACCTTTTGACAAGCAAAGTCAACGGGGAAGCCAGATTCATTTAACTACTGAGTTACTAACTTATCAACTGGAGTGATTCACTTAACAACTGTGGCAAGAAAAGCCATAAAATGGGGCAAAACTCACTTAACAAATGTCTCACTTAACAACAGAACATATGGGCTCACTTGTGGACGTAAGTCAAGGACTACCTGTACACAGTTCAACAGAGCCTGTTGGCATCTGCTCTTCCCCACGGTGCAAATAGTAAGCAAACCAAGATGGGATGTTGGGAAATTGTCCCATGAAGCTCCTGGCTTGTTGCTTCCTCAACAAGCCAGAATCATGAAGTAAAGTTTGGTCTGGATTTATGATACCAGCCCAAACAGAACCAGCTAAGCCAGCTGTTGCACTGTATGGTATATTGCAACTCCTATAAGTCCCAACCACTGTGGCTAAAGACCAACACATCTGGCAAGGCTAAAAAGGCTGAGATGACGCAAAGTTCCTGGCTGAATTAGGGGTTTGAGGAGCAAGAGAGAAACAACAGATTTCCTTCGTCTTCTGGAAATGAGATTTTGGGCCATCCTGGACATCTTGCAAAGACACCGCTAGGAAATCCATGTGGTCCTGGCAGGACTCTTTTTCATGCTAATGGGGAATATTCAGAAACCCTTCTAAGTGGACCATACAAACAGAGCAGTGTTTCTTAACCTTAGCCTCTGCCACTTTAAGATGGATTATCCAGTAGTAAATATAGTAAGCTATACTTACCATAGCCTTTAGTAAGGCCACACCTGGAATACGGCATCCAGTTTTGGTCACCACATTACAAAAAAGATGGTGAGAAAAAGTGCAGAGAAGAGGTAATTAAAGGCCCGGAGACTAAAACATATGAAGAACGGTTGCAGGATTTGGGTTTGGCTAGTCCAGAGAAAAGAAGGACTAGGGATTACATCAGGGGTAGTCAACCTTGGCTCTTTTATGACTCGTGGACTTCAACTCCCAGAATTCCTCAGCCAGCTGTGCTGGCTCAGGAATTCTGGGAGTTGAAGTCCACGAGTCATAAAAGAGCCAAGGTTGGACTACCCCTGGATTACATGATAGCTGCATTCCAGTATTTGAGAGGTTGCCACAAAGAAGAGGAAGGGGTCAACTTATCTTCCAAAACACCAGAAGGCAAGACAAGGAACAATGGATGGAAACTAATCAAGGAGAGAAGCAACCTGGAATTAAGGAGAAACTTCCTAACAGAATAATTAACCCGTGGAACAGCTTGCCTGTAGAAGTTGTGGGTGCTCCATCACTGGAGGTTTTAAGAAAAGACTGGACAGCCACCTGTCTGAAAGGGTCCAGAGCACGGGTCTTCAAACTTGGCCCTTTTATGACTTGTGGACTTCAACTCCCAGAATTCGTCAACCAGCGTGCCTGACTGAGGAATTCTGGGAGTTGAAGTCCACAAGTCCTAAAAGGGCCAAGTTTGAAGACCCCTGGTCTAGAGTCTCCTGCTTGAGCAGGGGGTTGGACTAGAAGACCTCCAACTAGACCTCCAATAGACTTCCAGTTCTATTCTGATTGACTGATTGATTGATTGATTGATTGATTGATTGATTGATTGAAGATGTCAGGACATCAACACCCAGAATTTCCCAGCCAGCAAGTTGCTAAGATTGAGAAACACCGAAAAGAGTGATATTCAGCTTGGGCTGTTGGCCATGAGATTTTCTCAGCAACAGTATCAAAATGGATCACTGCTTTCTTCTCCTCAGATTCCGTTGCTTCCACCCAAATACTAAATAAGTAAAAAATGAGTTTTTCTTCATTTCCCGACTCAGTGTTGGTCAGATGCTGAGACAATTGGGCTAGACAGAGTGGATCAGTCTGTTTCCCAGTATGGCTGCCCTTTAAAGCTAGTGGGCACAATTGGGGTTTTTAAAGCCCATCATAACCATTACTGTAGGATGGCTGCTGGGGGCTTGTTCATTCTATAATGGTTGCCATTAAACCAAAATGGTAAAACATGTTCCTACTATCCCAGCTTACCTGCCTCTTTCTTCCTGGATAAGCAGACACATCTGCAAACCACATGATCCAACATTTTCATTCTCTTAAGAATGCCACCAACATTCGCATTTCTGTGGCATTTAAATATTACTAAAACGCATGGACACATCCACGCTATTTTCTCGGAAACACTACAGAAGAGATTGCCTTTCCTGCCTCCTGGAATATCCCCAGTCTAACCTATAAGCTGTGAGATTTTCTGGTAGTTTTCCATCCAGGTTCTAACTAGGTCTGATGTTGACAAGGGTTTTGGAGATGAAAACCGTGCCGATATGGGACCAGAGCCTTCGGAATTGAGGAGAGGGCTCTGCAGGCATCTTAGACATCTACACGCACCACGTTGCTAGGCTAGAGAGTGCATAGGCTCACGGCCTTCACAAACTGGCAACATGGAAACTTCTGAGCAAAACACCCTGGCCTATCTAAGATAGACAAACATCTAGACCCAAAGGCTGGTTATCACAGAGGCTTGGCATAGCCAGACTGTAACTTACCATACTTACAGAATACAGAATAACAGGGTTGGAAGATCTTTAGTCCACCCCCTGCTCAAGCAGGAGACCCTATACCATTCCAGACAAATGGCTGTCCAATCTCTTCTTAAAAACCTCCAGTGATGGAGCACCCACCACTTCTGGAGGCAAGGAGTTCCACTGATTAATTGTTCCCATTGTCAGGAAATTTCTCCTTAGTTCTCCACCGGTTACTTCTTGTCTTATCCTCAGATGCTTTGGAGACCCTCTCTTCTATGTCAAAGCACCTCAAATGCTGGAAGACTGCCAATATTTCTTCATTAGACTAGTCCAGGGGTAGGCAACCTTGGCTCTTTTATGATTCGTGGACTTCAACTCCCAGAATTCCTGAGCCAGCATGGCTCAGCTTGGAAACTCCGCCTTTCCCCTCAGCATGGCTGGTTCAGGAATTCTGGGAGTTGAAGTCCACAAGTCATAAAAGAGCCAAGGTGGCCTTCCCCTGGACTAGACATATCTAGTTCCTGCAGTCTTTCATTGTACAGCTTAGCCTCCAGTCCCCTAATCATCTTTGTTGCTCTTCTCTGCACTCCTTCTAGAGCAGTGGTTCTCAACCTGTGGGTCGGGACCCCATTTCGGGTCGATCGACCATTTCACGGGGGTCGCCAAGCAAGGCTGTCCGCCATTTTTTTTGTCTGCCATTTTTTTCCCCCTTTTCTGGCGGGTGCCTTACCTCCCTTGGGCTGGGTCAGCTGGTGGTCGGCCTGCTCCGTCTCTGCCGCTTTCCAGCTACGCCTTGGCCAGGGCAGGGGGCGGAACCACGCATGCGCAGCGCTCCCGGGCAGGGAAAGTCCTCGACTTACGACCGGTTGGGTAGTCCTCGACTTACGACCGGTTTAGTCCTCGACTTACGACCGGTTTAGTCCTCGACTTACGACCGGTTGGGGGTCGCGGCATTAAAAAGGTCGAGAACCACTGTCCTAGAGTCTACTGAATATATCTATTCAGAGAATGCAGTTGCCATTTCAAATCTAGTTTTATTTTTGTTATTAAAAGATTATTTTAAGAGCCTGAAAAAAGTGGAATTGAATTTAGGAAACAGAATAGCAGATTCACTGTCTACCTCACCACAGAAGGGTTTACCCCAATTAATTAATTAATTAATTAATTAATCCCTGTCCCCTTATTTTTCCCAGAACCCTTTATTCTTTTAAAATTTAATCTACACAGACTGTCTCTGATCGCCTCTAAGACAAATTCTAGAATATTTAAAATCAGACAATAATACCTTGAAACATAAACTAAGTATGTTTTTCTCCTTCAGCACATTTAACACTCTTAAAGTAAGATCCTCAGAATCAGAACTGCAAGCAAGCTAGAAATCTCAAAGGTGGTGTTTTTTTTCTCAAGGCGACTGGATTGATTTTTTGAGGAAGAAGAAGAAGAGGAAGAAAAATAGATTTCGCTTCGCATCCAGGAAGCTTCACCTGTTGTACTGTCATCAATGCCTGTTCTTCCATCTCTCCCACCCTCCAGTACAACAGGTGAAGCTTCCTGGATACGAAGCGAAATCTATTTTTCTTCCTCTTCTTCCTCAAGTAATCAGCCCAATGGCCTTTTCAAAAAAACATCTTTGAGATAACTATGACCCGGAGGACTGAGAATCTTCACAGACATAAAACAAGCTAGAATTTTCCCACTACCTGAACCAGGGGTAGGCAACCTTGGCTCTTTTAGGACTGGTGGACTTCAACTCCCAGAATTCCTGAGCCAGCCATGCTGAGGGGAAAGAGAGAGGTTTCCAAGCTGAGCCATGCTGGCTCAGGAATTCTGGGAGTTGAAGTCCACGAGTCATGAAGGGGCCATAGTTCCCCCACGCTGGCTCAGGAATTCTGGGAGTTGAAGTCCACCAGTCATAAAAGAGCCAAGGTTGCCTACCCCTGACCTAAACAATTATCATCTTCAACAGCAATGAACAATCTGTGCACCTCCTCAACCACTGGTCTACTCGCTGTTTGCACTGGGGAAGAAGGATCACAACTTACCAGAGCTCCACATTTACTGGAAAGTTTCAGATGATCATGCCAAGGTTTTTGACTTCCAGCCTCGCTATTGTTTTCCAAATTAGGACAAACTGGAGCTAGCTGGAAGAGACTGGATCTTCTCCACCAACGGAAGCAACTGGACTTCCCTTACTGCTAGGTGATGTGAGACCCAACTCTCCAATCCCCAAGGCTCTCCCCACCACAAAGCCTCTGGCCACTCATGCAATGAGAATTTCCTTCTCGCCAAGTTTCCAGGTCAATCGCTGGCTTAGGTCAAGCCACTCCAGTGAGTTCTAGCAGCTGTTACAGGCTAAGTCCCACAGCCTGTTTTGGGGTAGCTCCCTCCTCCTCCTCCTCCTCCTCCTCCTCCCCCTTTGTAAATCCACATCAAGGTTACATATCCATTAGCTCTTATCAGAGTATCTTGTGCTCAGATTTACTGCTTTAGCAAAATTAGAGAAGGGTCACTGAGAAGCAAAGGAAGATATTTAAGCTAGTTCTAGAGCCAAAAGGGACAAATTAATCAAAATATTACACATTCCCCCCCCCACCCCGCTTTCTGGAAAGGCAGAAAAACATGTCTCTGTCGTCTTGCTTGGGACCCACAGATTGGAATGGGACATCTCACCACAGCCAACTCACAGACGGCCAACCTGGCGTGGCCATCTCGTTGCGACCATCTCACTGCGGCCAACACGCCACGGGACAATTCCCAGCAGGATAACTCAACGCCATAAATATTATCCGCCACTGTTTCGTCAACATTATTTCCATTGACAAAAATGGAAACCATGTACAAAAAAACAGTGGCAGGTAACACCGCGTTGAGTTATCCCACTTGGATGGTCCTGCGGCCAGATGGCCGTAGCGGGTTGGCTACAGCGAGTTGTCCTAAACACACACCCCCCCGCAGATGCGCCCAGAACCATGGGGCAGGTGAGTGCCCTGAAAGCCCTCGCCCTGCCTTCGAAGCAATTTTTAACATTCCTTGCCTCTTTTAAGTTTTACATATTGTTTTTTATGCTTTTCTGTTTTTTATTCTGAGTTCCTTTTGGGGGGAGGATGGGTGTTCTCTCTGGTGATGGGTGTTCTCTTCCTGGCTTTTCCACAACAGCTATGGAAAAGGCAAAACTGGGTGGATGGATGGAGGGATGGAGGGAGGGAGGGAAGGAGCAAGCAATGGAAGATTCCAGTTGGTGATGGGCTGCAGAAACCAGCCTCCCTATGCTATTGGGAGGGGGGGCAGTATTACTCACACCACCACCAGTCCCCAAATATAAACCACTTGACAGGTGGGAAGTGATGTTATTTTCAACTGTCCCAGTCCAAGCTGAAAGCTCCTCCAACCAGGAAGGAGGACAGGGAGATTTCAGCATGAACATATTCAGGCAATCTGTTTTCTCTGCCACGTCTTCCTGATTCCCAACCTGGACTTGGGGCAACTTGAAATCCTTCTTCGCTTTCCGCTGTTAAAATACTTTTTTCCCCCTTTCAAGAGGCGAGAAGCAGCAGGGATTTTGCTGGGGTGCGATCTAGAACAGGCACAAACCCTTGAAAAATAGCCTGAAACGATGCTTTTGGTTCCTGAGCTGCCTTTATGAGTTAGGAGATTTTAAAGGCCAATACGTTCCCGTTTGCACCCTTAAAATCCTTTCCGATTTCAAAAGATCAACTGCGGCGATTCACTTAAACAACTGTGGCAAGGAAGGTCGTAAAATAGGGCAAAAACTCACTTAACAAACGTCTCACTTAACAACAGAGATGTTGGGCTCAGTTGTGGTCCTAAGTCGAGGATTGCCTGTACTTGTGGGTTTGACTTTTGTTCCAAGTGAAGAGCACTGATTTGATCGGTTCAGTTCCTTCTGTTACTTTCTGCCCCCCCTCCTGATATGATTTGCACCTCCTCGCCCCAGGCATTAATAATGATATTCTGTACCACACTGAGCCAACCCCCCCCCCCACAATGCGATATGCAGACTTGGCTTTTGGCTCTATAGAACAGGGGTGTCAAACTCAATTTCATTGAGGGCCACATCAGCATTGCGGTTGCCCTCGGGGTGTGTGTGTGGCCAGGGTGGGTGCAGCCTACTGGGTGGGCATGGCTGGAGTGGGTGGTGCCTACTGGGTGGGCATGGCCAGCTCTACATCGTTCCCGTCAAGGGTGCCTGTGGGGGCCTGGGCAGGAGTGGGACAGATCTGAGGGTCTCTGGCAGAAGGGGCTGGGACCAGGGCAAGCGCCAAGGCATGGTCCATTTCTTCATTCCTCACAAAGGGTGACCCCTCCCCAGCATGCACCCAGGGGGCGGGGGCGACGCGGCAGGGGCTGGTTCCTCGCTGTTTCCAGACGGCCTTGTGGAGCTAAGACTGAATGCATTTCAGCATAGATGGCCAGCACAAAATTGTACATTGGCTCCCGGCCGGCCTGGGTCAGGGCCAAGGCAACGGGGGCCGTTCCCTCACTGTTTCCAGGATGGCTTCACGGGCCACATGAAACCACTTCACGGGCCGCATCCGGCCCCCGGGCCTTGTGTTTGATATGTCTGCTATAGAATGAAAGCCCTTTCTTTGTATAAAACCCGAGTGCCACTGATCACATTCCACAAAAAAGGTGTTTCTCCAAAGCAGAGGTGCTTCCCAGTTAAGATATTCACAGCTCAGTCAACAACACGGTGAGCAAGGAAGCAGAGTGCTGGGGCACCCCGGTACTCGACTGCTTCAAAACTCGACGAATTTGGTACTCGACGCATTTTGATGTGGAAATGTTGTGCCAGGACTTGCCCTTTGTTTAGTACAGGCAGTCCTCAACTTACAACAGTTCATTTAGTGACCCTTCGAAATTACAACAGCACTGAAAGAAGTGTTTTAAGATCATGTTTCACTCTTATGACCGTTGCAGCATCTCCATGGTCATGCGATCAAAATTCAGATGCTTGACAATTGACTCATATGTCATGGTTCCGACAGATGAAACTCTTCAAAACAACTTCGAGGCATTGTTTACCTTAAGGAATCTTTTATTCAAGAAACAAAGTATCGGCACTACATAGTTGAAGCCAAAAACTGAATTCCCCTCCCCTGGGCACAAAATAACAAAGCACAATTCCCTCCTCCAATTAACAGTCATAAATCACATTCCCCAATTAGCTTGAAGCACCGGCTTTCTCCCCAGCTCTCCAGTCTGCCAAATCTTTATCAACTCTGGGCGCAATAACTTTGGATTCCCACGGCTGAGTTATTATTGTTATGACTAACTGGACTCTCATCCACATCCCCCCTCCCAGCATCAACTAACTCTAAAAGCGAAAAAGAAATGATGGCTATATTTCCATCTGTTATCAAAGCAAGAACATCCGATGTTAGCAACGTTGACATCGTATTCATGACAATTGCAGTGTCCTGATCCCCTTTTGCAGCCTTCTGACCAGCAAAGTCAATGGGGGAGCCAGATTCACTTAAACAACCATGTGACTAACTTAACAACTGCAGCGATTCACTTAACATCTGTGGCCAGAAAGATAGTAAAATGGGACAAAACTCGCTTAACAACTATCTCGCTTAGCAACAGAAATGGTGGGGCCCAATTGTGCTCATCTTTATCTTCTTCTTTATTATATTGTCATTGTATGTGCGTAAATAGTATACATATACAATGAAATTTACTTGACACCCAAAAACCAAGTCCCACACACATAATCCCCAAACACACTCCCCACCACCACAATCCCCACCCCTAAAACCACCCAACATCCACACAACAGACCAAGTAATGCTGTCCAAAAGTCGAGGACTACCTGTACTTGACAGGCTGCTATAGGAAGAGGGGGATGGCTGTGGGGAATGGGCAGGAAGTCAGCCGTGCCGGGAAGGTCGCTGCAAACCGAGGGGGACAGCCACATAGGGTGGGTAGCCGTGCTGGGAAGGCCGCTGACGTAGGAAAAGGGGCAGATAGAAAGTTCTTCCCTGCCGAAACAAAGGGTTACGTGGGAAGTCACGTGGCTTGTTTGGGACTTGTCGGAGCCGATTAACGCCGAGTACTAAGGTACCACTGCACCACCTTTTCCCTAAAGGTCTTGGGAGAAATTTTGCAGGGAGGCCCAAGTGTACTTGGAAGAGATAATATTGCTCTATATTGCACTGCTGAGGCCACACTGGGAATATCACATCCACTCCTGGTCGCCATGACACAAAAAAGAGGCTGAAATCCTAGCAAGAGTGCAGAGAAGATCGGCGAAGATGATAAAGGGGTCTGGAGATTAAATCATATAATGGGAACTAGGGATGTCTGGTCTAACAAAGAGAAGGATCAGGGGTGACATGGTGGGCTTGAAGGGCTTTCACAGAGAAGAGGGGCTGGCATATTCTTCAAAGGGCCTGAGGGCAGGACAAGAAGCAATGGGTGGAAGCTTGTCAACGACGGATCCAACCTAAGAGGAATTTCCTGACAGTGAGAACAATTAATCAACTTGCTTCCCACAGTGTTGAGGTTGCTCCATCGCTGGAGGTTTTCAAGAAGAGATTGGACAGTCATTTGTCTGGGATGGTATAAGGATTCCTGCTTTTGGCAGGGAGGTGGACTAAAGGCCCCATCCAGCCCTATGATTCTATTTGTAATGCACTAAAAGCAACTTGCCAATCCACAATTTTGAAGAGGCTAGCCCCTCGGGTTAGTGGGTCACCAATTGTGATGTTTCCAGATTTCAGGACCCCATTTTCTGAGACAAATTAAACTATTCTAGGAATTCTGTGGATTCTGTTAATATTTTAAGGGGAAGATGGAACATAAAGAGTAAAATATATTTGGATAGAAAACTTCTCACAATGGTTTTGGGACTTGCTAAAAAAAGGTCCAAGCTTTGTGTCATTTTTTCCCAAATAAAATTGGCAAGAAGGGCATTGGGGGATCAAACACTCCCTTCCCCTCCCTCCCTTTCCCACTCTGGGGAATTTGGCGATCCCTCTTGCCAAATAAACAATAAAACGTAACGGAAGTAGTTGATCTTAAATTCCTCCCCCTCTTCAACGTGGTCGGCATCCCTCTCCGATATAAATTGAGTCCCTTGTAATCTCTCCTCTTGTGGGTGTTCGTAAGACAAGTCAGTGTTCTCTGGTGTTTCCGTCGGGGGTCGATCGTTCTGGTTAGGTCGAAGAGTTTCTATTGAATTCTTGACAGGTAGACCTAATCCCGGCATCCGGCCAGAATTCTTCTAGACCCAGAGCATGAAGCCTAACAGAAGTTCTCCAGATCATCTGTGAAGGGCTTATTTACTATCTGGTAAGGCCAATGAAGACGAGGAACACTCAGCTCATTTGGCTGCAAAATTAACTTCAATACAGCCTCTAAATCAGTGGTGGCGAACCTGTGGCATGTGTGCCAGAGGCGGCACTCGGAGCCTTCTCTGTGGACATACGCACCGTTGCCCCAGCCCCGCCTCCTCCCACAGCCCCCTCCTCACCAGCAGCCCCCCCAGAGGAGAGTCACCCCCGGGCGCGGCCCACATGAAGCAGCGCAGCTAAGAACATGGTAGCTGGGCAGCGGGGACAAGACTCTGCCCTTGCGCCCCATCGCGCGGACATGATGCTGCGGGGCATGGGCGGAGGGTGTGGCCACCATGGCGCTGCTGGGCTGCCTGGGTGATCTGTGGTGGGCCATGGAGGTGGTGGGTGGCTCAGAGGGCAGGGCGGAGTGGGGACGGGGTGGGGGTGGTGGTTTTTGGGCACTCGGTCTCTAAAAGGTTCCCCATCACTGCTCTAAATCTTGTGAAGCAACAGCAATAGCCCTTAGACTTATATACCGCTTCGCAGTGCTTTGGCACCCTCGCTAAGCGGTTTACAGAGTCAGCCTTTTGCCCCCAATAATCTGGGTCCTCATTTTACTGACCTCGGAAGGATGGAAGGCTGAGTCAACCTCGAGCTGGTGAGAATTGAACTGCTGACAGTCGGCAGAGCTAGTTCGCCTGCAAAGCCTGCATTCTAACCACTGCACCACCACGGCTCTTGGTTCTCTGAGGATGTGCAAAGGGCCTTTTCCTGAGCTGCCAGTTCTATGGGAGCAAGGAGCAAGAACCGGGCGCAGTTGTTTCTATAAGAAAATCAATCTGCTTTGGGAAGCTTGGAAAGAATGCAAGTTCAAAAGGAAATCAAAAGAAAACTTGCAGAATCCAATCCGAGTCGGTCACTGGGACCAGAGTTTATTCTTCCAAGCTTTCAGAGTTGTGCTGGAGCCCATCCTCAGGAAACTTCTCTCTCTCTCTGGGGTGTGTTTTCTCTCTCCAGAGAGAGATTCCCTGAGGATGGGCTCCAGCATGACCCTGAAAGCTTGGAAGAATGTAAACCTCTGTTCCTGGATCCTGCAACATTATATTAACGTGTATATTTGCCTTCATTCGTAAAATAAAACTTTGCTAAGATGCCTTTTCTCTCCTTTATCTCTCCTTTATCTCATGCCTTTTCTCTCCTTTTCTCTCCTTTATCTCAACTTTATTATTTTTATAAATAAGTCAAGACAGTGAACATACCTCATATTCCTTTCTCCTCCTGTTTTTCCAGAACAACAACCCTGTGAGGTGAGTTGGGCTGAGAAAGCATGACTGGCCCAAAGCCATCCAGCTGCCTTTCTAGTCCCTAAGACGGGACTAGAACTCACCGTCTCCTGCTGATTGCCCGAAACCACCCAGCAGGCTTTCATTTCCTAAGGCAGGACTGGAACTCACTGTCTCCTGGTTTCTGGCTGGATGTCTTCACCACTAGACCAAACCGCCTTTATCCACTGATGCGGCCTCCATTGGTCCAGAACTCTGAGTTCTCTGTGACAGTCGCAATTCCTGGCCCAATATGCCCCACAGATTCCCACTGCTTAGTTATGCCTCAGACAAAGAAAAATTCATTTTACTCTCACCTTCCCCAACTCTGATTCCTCACATTAAGCTAGGGAAGGCTGCCCTTTTCCCTCTGAGTTCACCCCCTTCTTCTTGCCAAGAGAATAGAAAGAGGGGGATTGAAACCTAACGAGTTGCATCTGGTCCACCCAGCCTGGACCACCTCTTCACCAAAAATGGCTTAAATGCTTTATTGCATTATTGGCATATGCAAATGAGGCCATACATTCTACATTTAGGCAAGAAAAACCAAATGCACAGGTATAGTATAGGGGGTACCTTGCTCAATAGTAGTAGCAACTGTGAGAGGGACCTCAGAGTCCTTGTGGACAATCATTTAAATAGGAGCCAGCCATGTGCTGCAGCTGCCAAAAAAGCCAACTCAGTGCTAGGCTGCATTAACAGAGGGATAGAATCCAGATCACGTGAAGTATTAATACCACTTTACAATGCCTTAGTAAGGCCACACTTGGAATACTGCATCCAGTTTTGGTCACCACGATGTAAAAAAGATGCTGATACTCTAGAAAGAGTACAGAGAAGAGCAACAATGATGATTAGGGGACTGGAGGCTAAAACATACAAGGAATGGCTGCTGGAATTAGGTATGTCTAGTCTAATGAAGAGAAGGACGAGGGGGGACATGATAGCAGGGTTCCAGTATCTCAGGGGCTGCCCAAAGAAGAGGGAGTCAAGCTATTTTCCAAGCGCGGACTTCCGTCCTGTTCTTCGTTGCCTACCTTTGATTAGTTCCTCTCTTCGTTGGATCTTGATTCCTCTTTGAAGGACTGTCACTCTTGTTAATTGGTCACCTTGTTGGACGGAGGTCTTCGCCACTTACGAGGTTGTGACCTTCAAAAAATAATAGAGGAGGTTTGTACCCGTTTTCTAGCATGGGAGGAGAACTTGAGTGCTGGGTTTCACTGCAGCTAGGATGCCCAGTGTGTTTCCTTTAGAACAGTCAACAATTCTAATTTTAAAGGACTCTTCTCTGTTTTATTCACTCCAAATGCCCCAAGGGATAGATTTCCTCATGGGCTGGGCACGTTGGGTATAACCTGTTGGGCACCATCTACCCGTAATTTTATGGCAAAGCTGAGCTGCTAGGAGATCTTTGCTTCCCTGAAACCCTGCCTATCCCGTACTCATTTAATCCTCCCCTTTATTTCCCCACCCCTCTCTCACCAGCCAAGATGCAGAGGATGTTGCTTCTCTGATTTTCTTTGTACCATTTTAAAACTAGAATTTGCTCCCTGCTGACAGTGGAAACCAGCCAAGTAAGCTATCATCTTAAATTTAAGCAGCCCCTGCTGCCTCCCATCAACTACGTCTCAGCCTAAAAGATATTCATCTGCCGTGTCACCAAGCCTTTCTCTGCCTTTTTCTCCTTTCAGAAGCCATAAAAGCACATCTGTTAAAGGGGCAACATATATCTAAGATCTAAGAAGCAGAAGAGGACGGAAGTCGGTTCAATCTGAGTCTTGCGACTTGCTTTTAAGATCTATTTTCAATACCAGCAAAGATTTGCTAAAATCCCGTGAAATGATTCTAAAGGAGAAAGCGCCACTGGCACACCACGTGCAAGGAGTTCTGTTCCCACCCTAGAACAGCTGTGCCTGTACAGGCCAAGAAGCAGGAAAAAAAATACCAACGCACTCACTGAGTGAGGGGCATGAGTTCTGAACAGCTACTAATCCAAAGATCTCAGCAAACTTATTTTATCGTTATTATTTTTATAAGAAGCCATAGGTTCGCCACCACTGGTCTATGTGAAGCATAACTGCCAGAGCAGGATACCTAAGGTTGAAGGCTTCTCCAGCCAGTTCCCCATGCAGAGGAAGCCCAGGAACCACAGGTCATTCTACTGAACCAGTGCTTGAAATATAAAATACGAAAAGCAGAAATAAGGAGAGCAAAAGCTAATGGTTAAGAATGTAGCAGGGACTACAGATAATTTAAAAGAACCGTCAGAAGGAAATATTAGTATATGGATATGTTTACATATTGTAGGCCTGAAAAATACTTGATAAAGAAATACTCAAACAACAATGGAGAAATTCCACATACAGTACATTTGCTCCCTGCCCCCCAAGAGCTAGCTAGCTAGCTAAAGAATGCAAAAGGAAGGAAACTGCAACACAAGGCGAGCAGAAAAACAGTTTAAATGGGGGGGGGGAGGAGTAGTTTTCACTGGAGTTGTAAGTGATGGGGAAGGTGAGAAAGCAAAGTGTTTCCCGGCAAGGGGGCTCAGGAGCTACAAAAAGTTAATTGCTGCTACAACAAATCCTTAAAAGAGAAATCATGAGTTCATGCTTAAGCCATGATTGTTAATCATGCTTTGTTAACTAAGCTACCAAAGCAGTGGATTCATGCCTCGTACTAAAGCCTCATACTAAACACAAGAACCGAACCGAATAACACAATTGGAAGGGACCTTGGAGATCTTCTAGTCCAGTGATGGCGAACCGTTTAGAGACCGAGTGCCCAAAATGCAACCCAAAACCCACTTACTTATCACCGGGTGCCAGGTGGGCGTGGCCCACTGGGTAGGCGTGGCTGTGGTGGTCATGGCAGACTGGGTAGGTGTGGCCAAGGTGGACGTGGTCACCTTGATATTGCTCATGGGGAGGGATGCCTGTGGGGCCGGGCAGGGTTGGGGAAGATAATAATAATAATAGTAAAGTTGGAAGGGACCTTGAAGGTCATCAAGTCCAACCCCCTGCTCAGGCAGGAAACCCTATACCATTTCGGACAAATGGCTGTCCAGTCTCTTCTTAAAAACTTCCAGTGTTGGCGCATTCACCGCTTCTGGAGGCAGATTGTTCCACTGGTTAATTGTTCTAACTGTCAGGAAGTTTCTCCTTAGTTCTAGGTTGCTTCTCTCCTTGATTAGTTTCCATCCGTTGCTTCTTGTCCTGCCTTCAGGTGCTTTGGAGAATAGCTTGACTCCCTCTTTTTTGGGGCAGCCCCTGAGATATTGGAAGACTGCTATCCTGTCCCCCCTCGTCCTTCTCTTCATTAAACTAGACATACCCAATTCCAGCAGCCGTTCCTTATATGTTTTAGCCTCCAGTCCCCTAATCATCTTTGTTGCTCTTCTCTGTACTCCAGGGGGTCTCTGGCAGGTGGGGCAGTGGGCAGGAGGCTCGTCTTGCGGAGTGAGGCGAGGCAAGGCGAGGCAGGGCTGGGGTACCATTGTTTCAGGGCAAGGCGAGGCAGGGGCCGGGGCGACTGCTGCCTGACACCATCGGCCCCCACACACAGAGGCCAGGGAGCGCTTGAGGCCAACAGTGTCCATCAGCAGCCACAGCCTGCTGGTCCCTCGACCGGCGCACTCTGGGGCTCCGTAACCCGCCACCAGAAGTTCAGAGAAGCCGCCTCTGAGCTGGACAAACGGCTGACAGCCGAGGAAGCGATGCAGTGGGTCGTGCCCGGGAAAAGGAGAGCATGCGAGGCCAGGAGGGAGGAGACAGGGGGGAGGGAAACCAGCCGTGCTGGGATGCATCCGGCCACGTGGGACCTTGGCGAGTTAGTGGGTGGCTGGTTGAAAAGGGATGGTTGCCATCTCCGGGGCATGGCGCACGTGCCCACAGAGGGCTCCGAGTGCCGCCTCTGGCACGCGTGCCATAGGTTCGCCACCACTGTTCTAGTCCAACGCCCTGCTCAAGCAGAAGACCCTATACCATTTCAGACTGTCCAGTCTCTTCTTAAAATCCTCCAGTGATGAAGCACCCACAACTTCTGGTGGCAAGCTGTTCCACTGGTTGATTGTTCTCACTGTCGGGAAGTTTCTCCTTAATTCCAGGTTGCTTCTCTCCTTGATCAGTTTCCATCCGTTGTTTTTTGTCTGGTGCTTTGGAGAATAATTTGACGCCCTCTTCTTTGGGGCAGCCCCTGAGATACTGGACTACTGCTGTCATGTCACCCCTAGTCCTTCTTTTCTCTAGACTAGACATGGAGGAGAACCTGCAGCTCCCATGTTGCCCCCGATACATCTGGCAAAGCGGAGACTTTCAGGAGTACCATTTTTTTTGCCTCTTAAAGAACAATTTAAGTGTTAAAATATAAATATTATGTTGCTAGGATGCTTTTAGAGAATCCTCCCCATAAGGGGTGTTTTGTGAAATTGCATAAGTTGCCTTCCCAATTCTAGATGTGCTTCCTACCCTAGAAAGCCTTTTACCCTGTTTTCATGAGACAGATTCACTCTTAGGTTGATCTCACACGACGTGCTAAACCCAGGTCAACAAAACACAAGGCCTCCATTTACATCCCATGCTCTTCCCAAACAATGAACCGCACTGTGGCTTCCTAGGGTGGCCTGGTTCCAACAACATGTTGAGCCACAAACGACCCAGCTCTAACCTTGTGCGCTATGTGAAGCGCAGCTTAAGCTCCATGAGTGCCAACTGAACATATGGCCAAGTCAACAGTACATCCCAAAAAATTTTTTAGCTGTTCTCTTTCCAAACACATCAGACTGGCTTGCCAGAACAGCATTATTCACGTTTTGGTCAGGCTGCTGCTCCTGTAGATGCAGCCATCAATGCATGGAATCCGTAACTCACCCCAGACTTTTTCAGACCTTGAAAAGTGGGCCCTTCTAAGGAGGGGATCATAGCTACCCCCCCCAACCTTCTTGATGCTGGCACCCATCCAGATATGCTAAGCTTACAATTCCATAATTTGCCATCTTTACCCCTTTGGAAGGCCCTAGGCCAGTGATGGCGAATCTTTTAGAGACCGAGTGCCCAAACTGCAAACCAAAACCCACTTATGCATCGTCGGGTGCCGGGTGGGTGTGGCCCATTGGCTGGGCATGGCTGCGGTGGTAACGGCAGACTGGGTGGGACTAAAAAGTTCAATCAATCAATTCCAACTTTGCAAGAGTTTTTTTTCCTGTGAGGTTGAAATTGACTCATTGATTGAACCTTTTTTTTTTTTTTTTTTGCACACGAGGCCTAAAGCGAAAAGGTTTTATAAAACCCAGCTGAAGGCCTAGGACTGGGGCGACGGTGCGCGTGCCCACAGAGAGGGCTCGGAGTGCCGCCTCTGGCACCCGTGCCATAGGTTCGCCACCACTGCCCTAGGCTGGGCTAAGACATTTCTGTTCTGGGCTGGGCCTTGCTTGCTTCCCAGGCCCTCCTGCCCAGCTGTGATTCCTGATGCTGCCAACCCAAGGCCCTTTTCTTGAGCCCACAGAACAGGTGTTTTCCAGAAGAAGCATTAGCAACTGGGAAGGAGATTTCCCCCCTGCTGCAGCATTAGTGATGGGAAAGTGATTTTTTTCCCCCCTTCCACAGCATGGATCCCTATTCTTCTGCCAGATATGTTCCTGATGCCACGACCAATTTGCTTCTGTAATGCCGGGTTACTTCTACCCCACAGAGTCCTGTTTTTTTTTTTTTTTTCAGTGTCTCAACATAAAGCTTTCAAGAGAGAAATTGGCAGCCTCCAATACTCCAAAGCGAACAGGGAGCGAAGGTCCCGATAATTCTCACACAATATTGACAGAAGCTGAGCAAAGTTTATAGAGATTCATCTCGTATCACATCCGAAGTTATGATTTAACCGTTTACAGCATAAACCGCCATCGGCTTGGCATGTACAACACTCTGAAACTAAACCATATGTAGCACACAGGTATGTAACATCTCCACCAGAAGGCAGGAGATGTGCAGAACAGAGAGAGAAGAGGTTAATACTACAAGAAAAAGGAGAGATGCCAATGATATAGAGAGGCCTGAACAATGAGAAATATTAATTTCCCTGCAACTAGGAAGAAGAGTACAGTACAGTAAAAAATGATGATGATGATGATGATGATGATGATTATAAAAGGACTCAGACAATCTAGACCAGAGTTCCCTAACCTTTCCGGCTTTGTGGACTGGCAGGGGAGGGGGGGAAGAGGGGATGGTTGCATGCAAGTGGTGGGCAAGTGCGTGCACGTAGCTCCATCTGCAGGAATGGCATGCATGCGTGCCCATCGCTTGCAAAAATGGAGCCCATGTGGACGTGCTCGCCCACCACTTCCGTGGCCCAGTTCTGAGCAATTCAAGGCTCGGTAGTGGGCCCCAGCCCAGGGGTTGGGGACCCCTGATTTAGACCACAAATTAAAAATTGGAGGTCATTGATGCTCTCTGACTTGATTGGGTTTTTTTTTTTGCAGATGTTTCATTACCAAAGTAGGTAATATCAGTAATAGAAGGAACTGAGGCTCCAAGATCACCGCAGATGGGGACTGCAGCCAAGAAATTAAAAGACGCTTGCTCCTGGGGAGGAAAGCTATGGCAAATCTAGACAGCATACTCAAAAGCAGAGACATCACCCTGCCAACAAAAGTGCGTATAGTCAAGGCCATGGTTTTCCCAGTTGCAATGGATGGCTGTGAAAGCTGGACCATAAGAAAGGCTGAGCGCCAAAGAATGGAGTCCTTTGAACTCTGGTGCTGGAGAAGACTCCTGCGAGTCCCCTGGAGTGCAAGGCGATCCAACTGGTCAGTCCTAGAAGAAATCAACCCGAACTGCTCTTTGGAAGGCCAGATCCTGAAGTGGAAACTCAAGTCCTTTGGCCACCTAATGAGAAGGAAGGACTCACTGGAGAAGGGCCTGATGCTGGGGAAGATGGAGGGCAAGAGAAGAAGGGGACGACAGAGAAGGAGGGGGCTGGATGGAGTCACTGAAGCAGCAGGCTTGAGCTTCAAGGGACTCCAGAAGATGGTAGAGGACAGGAAGGCCTGGAGGAACGTTGTCCATGGGGTTGCGATGGGTCGGACACGACTTCGCAACTAAAACAACAATGTTCCCTAGTTGTGCCATGAAACATCTGCAAGAAAACCACCCACCTCAGGGAGCGCCAAGGGCCCCACCGTTCAACCCTGAGCTACAAATGCTTCCATTGGGAAACATGAAATTAAACATGACCCTAAAGGTCATATGGTATTTGGTGATGTACTAAGGGGGCAAAAGAGTCCAGAAGATGGTCAATAATTTGGAGTCCTGTTCCAATTCTGCCCCCACACCCAGTACAAACAGGACAGTAACAAATTGGAGTAAGCTCAAAAGAAGGCCATTGAGATGGTAAAGGGTCTGTAAACCGAGCCCCAAGAGGAACTGTTAAAAAATCTGGGCATATGAAAAAAAAATGTCTGAGGGAAGATGAAATAGCATTCCTTGGATATTTACATTAGATGAGCTCTGGGTACTTTCCAACTCCATTACGCTGTAATTTGTGGTTGGTATGACACATTTTTTTTCAAGGGAATCATCATGATGATGTGTAGCCAGCACAGGAGTCATACTGGTTCGGTGCAAAAGTTGTCCACTTTGGCAGACAAAATTTATGCGTAGCTCTTACTCAAAAGTAAACCATTTCTGAATGGGGAAGGCTGCAGTCGTGTGAAAAACAAAGTACAATCTCTTTTATGTATTGGGACATAGTAAAAATCACCCGGTCCTTAGTCGTTCTTAAAAGTAGGCAAAATACAATCTCAGCTAAACAACAACCCGTGGCATATATACACCATATCGTTTATTTTACAAAAAGGAAACCAAAATGGAGAAGTCGTGTCTGAAAAACTAAGCACACCTTATGATTCAATAGCTTGTAGAACCACCTTTAACAGCAGTAACGTGAAGTACAGGCAGTCCTCAACTTACAACAGTTCACTTAGTCAGCATTCAAAGTTACAACGGCACTGAAAAAAGTGACTTAGGACCATTCTTCAGACTTATGACCGTTGCATCATCCCTGGGATTTACATTCAGATGCTTGTCAACTGACTCACATTTATGACGGTTGCAGTGTCCCTGGGTCATGTGATACCCTTTTGCGCCCTTCTGACCCGTAAAGTCAATGGGAGAATCAGATTCACTTAACAACCATATTTAACAATTTAACAGCTGCAGTGATTCACTTAACAACAGTAGGAAGAAAGGTCGTAAAATGGGATGAAACTCCCTTAACAAATGCCTCACTTAGCAACATAAATTTTGGGCTCTATTGTAGTGGTAGGGCTTTATCAGTCTCTCACATCGTTGTGGAGGAATTTTGGCCCACTCTTCTTCACAACATTGTGCTTACTTTTTCACGTGACTGAATGTAGGCCTGCCAAGCGCACTTCTGTCTCGCCCACAAGGGGAGAGCCGATATCCTCAGCTTGTGATGCTGAGACTTTCCTGACAGCCCAAGGCAACTTGCCAGCAAGAGTAATGGGGGGTTGTAATCTACCACGTTTGAAGGGCCACTGGTTTCCAACAGGACTTGCTCACGTATCAATTACAGGTAGGCCTTGATTGTGACCAAAGTTACAATGGCACTGAAAAAAATTGACTTATAAGTGCTTTGACTTACTGTCAAAGCACTTACAATTCTCACAGCATCCCCACAGTCACTTGATCAAAATTTGGGTGCCTTGCAACCAGCATGCATGTATGAGGGTTGCAGCACCCTGGGGTCAAGTGACCGACATTTACGACCTTCCCAGATGGCTTCCCACCAGCAAGGTCGATGGGAGAAGCCCGATTCGCTTAATGACGGCCCGATTCACTTAAGAACTGCAATGGTCCGCTTCAGAACTGTGGCAAAAAAAAACAAGGTTGCCAAATTCGGAGCAATTCACTTCAATTGCCTTGCTTAGCAACAGAAATTTTGGTCCCAGTTCTGGTTCGTAAGTCAATGGCTCTCTCTTTACTGGGCTCTCTTCCCACACATCCCTCCTTTCACGTGGGCGAGGCTCCCCCTCTTATCTGCTATTTATAACAAGCAACTGGAAACTCAACCCAATCAGTCTTCCCAAACTTCCCCTCCAGCCCGTTGGGGGCTTTTCTGGGACTTCCTCCGGTCTGGGCAGCTGGGAGCAAAGCTCTGCTGGTCTCAGGAACCTTATCGGGCTTCTGCCTGGCTTGGACTCTTCCTGAACTGAACGGATCTGCTGGAACAACAAACAGGCAGCGGGGAGGTCGTTTTTATCCCCGACAGGCAGGATGGAAGCCGGAAGGGGCTGGGGGTTTGCCAGCGGGGTGCCGTCTCTTGAGTCAACCTCCTTCCCCTCTTTTGAAGTCCCTCTGATGCCGCCAGGGTGATAAGCCCAGACCGGGCGCAGAAACGGGCACGACAAAGGAAGGAAGCCTCCCTCTGCATCTCCTGCTATGAAGGTTCACAATAAAAAGCTGAGCTAGGATTTGGATTTGATGAAGGCCCAGTTAGGATAATGGAATTTAACAGGACTGGAAGGGACCTTGGAGGTCTTCTAGTCCAACCCCCGGCTCAAGCAGGAAAAACTATGCCATTTCAGACAAATGGTTGTCC
>NW_015388473.1:29226-31293 GCF_001527695.2 Protobothrops mucrosquamatus
TGGGGTGGTGTAGGCTGAGAAGAGAGTGACTGGCCCCAGCCGGCTTTCAGGTGGAGTAGAGGAAAAATGACCTTGCACAGCTCATCCCGGGATACACCCACCAGTTCAAGAACCCTTGCCAACCCAAGAAAAGGAAGCACACCACAAACTGAAACAAACTGCAATTACCCCAGTTTTAAACTGGCAAGAAAAGGCCCTTTTCTTGAATGAGAAGATTGAGTCAGTCACCGCGGCCAACTTGGTGCGGACAACTTGCTGTGGGACAACTCGCCGCAGGACAAAAGTCACACTTAATACCGAAGAAATAGTGGAATAGAATCATGAAAGAAAGGATACCAAAGGAGGGACAAAATGAAATGTGAACGACAAAAATTAAAACGTTTTTAAAATTATTATATAAATAAAAATGTAAATGTTTGTTTGTTCAAAACCTTAAATCTCCAAAAGTTCTTCACCGATTGCTTTGAAATTTTGACACAACGTTGCATTCGAATACGCGCGTGTTTTTACGTACCTACTATTATATAGCTGTCACACCTGAGACAGGTAAAAACATGCTTTCTTTGAAAAACAGCGCCATCTGTTGGACGTAAAATTAAACGTATTACAAACGTGCGCTTTCTCTTTTCTTTCTTTTCCATTTAACCAGACTGAGCCACAGCAACGCGTGGCCGGGTACAGCTCGTTTCAAATAATTAAATTGAATTGTTGAATTGTGCTGCAGCGAATTGTTCCACAGCGAGTTGGCTGTGGCGAGTTGTCCCATTCCGATTGAATTAAGCCAAGGCTAAGTTCGTACAACACAAAGTAGCCAGCTACTACTGTTCCTCTCTATTCTGCATTGTCAGGCCTCATCACATTTTATGAAGGACATTAACCATTAGCAGCATGTCCAGAGGGAGGTGAGCGAAGCGATCAAAGGGTTGAGCAAGAAAAGTGTACTGAAGAACAGCTGGAGGCTTTTGAGATGTTTAACCTGTAAAGAAGCGAAACCGTGCTGGCCATCTTCAAGTACCGAAAGGGCAGCCATGTAGAAAAGAAGCAGAATGGTTCAGAGCAGTCCCAGAAGAAACACAAGAACAAAAGAAACCTAAATTGCAAGGAAGGAGTCTTCAGCTGAACATCAGGAAGAATTTCTTAATGGAAGAGCTGTTCCATAATGGGGGGGGGGAAGCCTCTGGGTATAGGGTCAGGAGATGGGGGTTCTCGCCTTCACTGGAAGCATTTAAAGGTTTGATAGGCCAGGGCTTTTCAACCTTTTTCACCCATTGTACCACTTTTAGGATATGGCAACATCCGAGGACCACCAGTCGCCTAGCAAGGTGCCAAAAACTTGACCCCAAAAAAAGAGAAAAAAAGTGACAAAGTACATACAGGTAGTCCTCGACTTACAACAGTTCACTTAGTGACTGTTTGAAGTTACAATGGCACTGAAAAAAGTGCCCCCCAAGCCACAGCCGAGCAAGACACCTGCCTGCCCGCCGGCGCTCTTCCTCCTGTCCGAGGTTTTCATTGTTGTGAGCATTTCTGTTGAGGATTGGCAGCGTGTGTGGGGTGGGGGGTGTTTGGTTTTTATTCCCCCCGTATACTGGGTGGTTGCAGCAGGTTTTGGTCACTTCACATGACCCTGGGACACTGTGACCGTCATAAATATGAATCGGTTGCCAAGCATCTGAATGTAAATCACAAGATCCTGGAGATGCTGCAACATTCCAGCTGATCGGCGCTTCTTCTGGGCTCAGCAGAAGCACCAGAATCAGCGCCGAATTGGGTATGTCTAGTTTAATGAAGAGAAGGACGAGGGGGGACATGATAGCAGTCTTCCAGTATCTCAGGGGCTGCCCCAAAGAATTTAATTTAATTTAATAATTTAATTTAATTAATTTAATTTAATTTAATTTAATACATTGACTTATATGCCGCCCTTCTCCCCACGGGACTCAGGGCGGCTCACAGCATATTAAAACAACATAGCACATTTCCCCAATAAAAGCCAATTAAAACCAAATATTTGTAGCTGTGTCTCTTATTAAAAATCATTAAAAATTATCCCTATTTAAAATTCAC
>NW_015388473.1:31806-58034 GCF_001527695.2 Protobothrops mucrosquamatus
CAGCCACTCGGTCTTGGAAGGGTTGAGTCTGAGTCTGTTCCTCCCCATCCAGACCCGTACGGCCTCCAGGCAGCGGGTCATCACGTCAAGGGCATCGTTGGGGTGACCTGGGGTGGAGATGTACAGCTGAGTATCATCAGCGTACTGGTGGAACTCCACCCCAAAGCCCCGAATGATCTCTCCCAGCGGCTTCACATAAGGAGTCAAGCTATTCTCCAAAGCCCCTGAAGGCAGGACAAGAAGCAACGGATGGAAACTAATCAAGGAGAGAAGCAACCTAGAACTAAGGAGAAACTTCCTGACAGTGAGAACAATTAACCAGTGGAACAACCTGCCTCCAGAAGCAGTGAATGCTCCAACGCTGGAAGTTTTTAAGAAGAGACTGGACAGCCATTTGTCTGAAATGGTATAGGGTTTCCTGCCTGAGCAGGGGGTTGGATTAGATGACCTCCAAGGTCCTTTCCAACTTTACTATTATTATTATTATTATTATTATTATTATTATTATTATTATTATTATTATTATTATTATTATTATTATTATTATTATTATTCCTCTCACCCAACTCCCCAAATCCTTCCCTTTTTTTACAGGGCAAAAGAGTTCCAGCTGCTGCTGTGACAGGCAGATGGAGAATCCGCAGAGCCCCAGGAAGTGGCAGGACTGAGTAAAGGCTGAGTAAAGACTATCTGAAGATCTGAGGCCAGAAAGTCACCATCGCTCAGCCCTGGGGCAGAGCGGAAATGGGGAAAACAGCACAGCCCACAGATAAGATGCAGCACTTTTTTATGGCATCGGGGATCTGTTTAAAGCAGGAGGACAGAGAGATGCTGGGGGGGGGTGTGTGAACATAGGTGGCCACAGCTGGACAAGGCCAAGGAGGCAGGGGTGGGTGGGTGGGGTGGGCCTTTGTTTGCATTCAGTAGTTCCATTCCCGGCAAAATGGCAGAGAGAAAGAATGTATTTGTGCTCAAAGTCTCCTTAAAAATAAAATAAAAATAAAAGCACGAAGCAGGATACGAATGTTACAATTGGCGGCAGATCACTGGTGTGCGGGCAGAGTGTGTTTTAATTTTACAGGCAGCGTAACAGAAGTTGGCTACATTCAAGGGAACTACTAAGACACACTGATCTGATAATAACAACTGCGCATAAAATGGTAAGAATTGACCAGGAGGGTTGGGTACGTGACAGGAGCGGTATTCAATAGCCGCCTGTTTGCAGCTTAACTCGTAGGGAATGATAGCAGCCCTATAAAATGGCTGCGGGAAAAGCATTAAAGGCTAGAAACTGGGAGGTGGTGAGTTCTAGTCCTGCCTTAGGCATGAAAGCCAGCTGGGTGACAGTCAGTCTCTCAGCCTCCTCACAGGGTTGTTTTTTTTGTGGGGAAAATAGGTTCGCTGCCCTTGAGTTATTTGTAAAAATAATAAAAACAGAATGTGAATAAATAAAAGTTATGAGATACGATAATCTCTCTGGTTTGAAACTGGGGACTTTGCTGTTCATAAAATTATTGCGTAATGCAGACTGGTACTGTTAGGGTTCTAGATTTTAATTTTTAAAAAAAAAAATGCACCAGGTCCTAAGCAAAAGGGAAAACTGTCCCTTGAAAGGAAAAAAAAAGATAAGATAAGATAGATAAGATAACCTTTATTGTCATTTTTTTTACTGTGGGCACAACGGCCCGCATCAAAAATGAAATTTAGTTGCCCGCTCTCAAAGTGAAACACATACATGACACACACCTAAACATACTATGAACAACATATGTATAGACCCACATCTCTACATATACGTAGCAAATAAATATTAAATACTTGAATATATAACGGAAGGAGGAAGCTTGAGAGTTCACAAGGTTAATGCTGTATGGGATGAAACTATGGCTGAATCTGGATGTTGCCATAAACTGCAAATGATTTGTACCAAAGGGAGATACAACAAAGAGGATATATACACCACTTTCAAACCCTGGTTTAAAACAGTGCCTTCTTAAACATGCCGCTTTAGATAAAATGAGTTTTTTGTCCTGCTAAAACAGTGGTTCTCAACCTTTTTAATGCCGCGACCCCAACTGGTCATAAGTCAAGGACTAAACCAGTCGTAAGTCAAGGACTAAACCAGTCGTAAGTCGAGGACTTTCCCTACCTGGGAGTGCCGTGCATGCGTGGTTCCACCCCTTGCGCTGGCCGAGGCATAGCTGGCAAGCGGCAGAGACGGAGCAGGCCGACCACCAGCTGGCCCAGCCCAAGGGAGGTAAGGCACCCGCCGGAAAAGGGGAAAAAATGGCAGACAAAAAAATGGCGGACAGCCTTGCTTGGCGACCCCCATGAAATGGTCGATCGACCCCAAATGGGGTCCCGACCCACAGGTTGAGAACCACTGTGCTAAAAGGTCAAGACATTTTAGATGCCCCCAACTCTACAAGCCTGGAAGACAGAACTGTTGGGCTACGGCTTTGAGCACATTATGAACAAAGGCTAAGGCCAGGACAAATTCTGGCTTAGCATCTTCAAAGAATCATAGACTCGGAGGAAGAAATCTCAAAAGTCCAGTCCAGCTTTCTAAATGCTATTAGATTCGCTAGAGCAGAGTTCCCCAACCTTGACAACTTTTAAGATGTGTGGACTTCAACTCCCAGAATTCCCCAGCCAGCAGTCTTTAACTTAATGTCTTGAAGTTGCCAAACTGGGAAAGCTTGCACTAGACTAGAGCGTCTTTGACAGCCTCTGTTTGAAGATCTCCAGTGAAAGAGAACTCCTAAGTCCACTAGTTAACAATTTGTACTGTCTGGAGTTTTCTCCCAACCCGCACGTTGTTTCTCTCTAGTTACAACCCCCAGGTCATAGTCTTTTCATCTGGGGCAACAGAGGACCAGTCCCACCTCTTCTGTATGACAACTCTTCAGGTATTTAAGGAGCCTACCTTATCTGCCCTGAGTTTTTTTGAGTAATCAGTTTAATTAGAATAGAGCTGGAAGGGACCTCGGAGGTCTTCTAGTCCAAGGCTTTCAACCAGTGGCACGGGTACCACCTGGGGTACATTGGCACCTGGCAGGTGGTACGCGACCCTCCTAGAAAAGTGGTAGTGGGGGAGGGGAATGAGCTGAACCGGTGGCAGCACCGCACAAGCCTGAGCGAGAGACGGCTGGAGCTGCAGGGCTGTCAGGGCTCAGCGGAAGCGCCAGGATCAGTGCCGCTTTCCAGCTGATCGGTGCTTTTTCGGGGCTGTCAGGGCTCAGTGGAAGTGCCAGGATCAGTGCCAGGCCCCAGCTGGAGCTCAGCACTGATCCTGGCATTTCTGCTGAGCCCAGAAGAAGCGCCGATCAGCTGGAATGTTGCAGCCTCTCCAGGGTCTTGTGATTTACATTCAGAGGCTTGGCAACAGATTCATATTTATGACGGTCACAGTGTCCCAGGGTCATGTGAAGTGACCAAAACCTGCTGCAACCACCCAGCAGACGGGGGGAATAAAAACCAAACACCCCCCACCCCACCCCTGCTGCCAATCCTCAACAGAAATGCTCACAACAATGGAAACCTCGGACAGGAGGAAGAGCGCGGCCGGGTGGGCAGGCAGGTGTCTTGCTCGGCTTTCGCTTGGGGGGCACTTTTTTCAGTGCCTCTGTAACTTTGAACAGTCACTAAGAGAACTGTTGTAAGTCGAGGACTACCTGTACTTTATCACTTTTTTCCTTTTTTGGGGGGGGTCATCAGGTTTTTGACACCTTGCTAGGTGACTGGTGGTACTCGGATGTTGCCATGTCCTAAAAGTGGTACAATGGGTGAAAAGGTTGAAAAGCCCTGTTCTAGTCCATCCCCCTGCTCAAACAGGAGACCATTTCAGACAAATGGCTGTCCAGTCTCTTCTTAAAAACGTCCAGTGATGGGACACCAAAACATCTGAAGGCAAGCTGTTCCACTGGTTGATTGTTTTCACTGTTAGGAAGTTTCTCCTTAATTCCAGATTGTTGATTGGTTTAGAAATGGTCATCTGTCCAGTTCCATCCGAAAAATTAAAGCATTCAATAATATGTGAGCAAAGCCATAAAAGAGAGATTTGTATTCTGAATAAAATTAAAAGAAAAATTTGCAAAAGAAAAACATCAGAATGGGTATGGATAAGATACAGATAGTCCTTGACTTACAACGGTTCATTTAGTGGCTGTTTGAAGTTAAAACAGTATTGAAAAAAGTGACTTATGGCCATTTTTCACACTTACGACCGTTGCAGCATCCTCGTGGTCACGTGATCAAAATTCAGAGCCTTCCCAACTGACTCATATTTATGACGGTTGCAGTGTCCTGGTGAGATTACTGTTTGTGGCATGACAAGAAAGTCAGTGGTAAGAAAGGTGGGGCAAAACTCATTTAACAAATGTCTCGTTTAGCAACAGAAACGTTGGGCTCAATTGTGGTCGTAAGTTGAGGACTGCCTGTAATAATAGTGAGGAAAAGACCAAATAGTTGCACAAGCATTTGTAACACACCCAGCAGTTCTGCCTGGAAACACCACCTTGTCATTCAACTGTTCACATTTTATAAATGCTAAATATAGATTTCACAATTCAGTGCAGGGGAAAACTTGTCGGTTTCCTTTACTAAAGCAGGTTCGCGTTAAAAGGCTTGGAAACTGGCAAAAGCAAATTTCAGATTTTTTCTGTCGCCTCTCTGTTCCTGCTATCACAGCTCCGATTTGTGAGAACAATTTACAACTTGAAATAGGAACATTTTGGAGCTGTTTATTTTTAATAAGTCACAAGCAGAGCTTTCTGCAAGCAAAGCAGACAAATTTATATAGATAGAAAGGGGGGAGGGAAACGCTGCAGCAACAAAGGAATTATGTGAGTCCTTGAGAAATTTTACAGGTTATGGAAATAGGATAGGATAGGATAGGATAGAATATGGAATAAAGAATATGGAATAAAGGAGGTAAAGTGGATGAGGGTGGAGGCAAGGCGGGGACTGCCGAGTGTATCCGAAAATGTTTTGAGTATTTTTATTGTTTGTTGGTGTATATAGAGGCATCATTTGTATTTGTTGTTTTAATTGAAAAATTAATAAAAATGTCTATTAAAAAATAAAAGAATATGGAATAAAGAATATGGAATAGAATAGAATGGAATGGAATAGAATATGGAATAGAATAGAATAGAATAGAATAGAATAGAATAGAATAGAATAGAATAGAATAGAATAGAATATGGAATGGAATGGAATGGAATAGAATAGAACAGAATAGTGAATAGGGAATGGAATAGAATAGAATAGAATAACAATAGAATAAACTAGGAATAGAACGGAATGGAATAGAGAATGGAATGGAATGGAATAGAATAGAATATGGAATGGAATGGAATGGAATAGAATAGAATAGAATAGAATAGAATAGAATAGAATAGAATAGAATAGAATAGAATAGAATAGAATAGAATAGAATAGTGAATAGGGAATGGAATAGAATAGAATAGAATAACAATAGAATAAACTAGGAATAGAACGGAATGGAATAGAGAATGGAATGGAATGGAATAGAATAGAATATGGAATATGGAATGGAATAGAATAGAATAGAATGGAATATGGAATATGGAATATGAAATGGAATAGAATAGAATAGAATAGAATGGAATAGGGAATAGGGAATGGAATAGAATAGAATAATAGAATAACAATAGAATAAACTAGGAATAGAATGGAATGGAATAGAATAGAATAAGAGTAGAATTAGAGTAGAATAGAGCTGGAAGGGACCTTGAAGGTCTTCTAGTCCAGCCCTCTGTTCAAACAGGGAGAACCTATACCATTTCAGACAAGAGGTTGGCAACAATCTTAAAAGGTTGGCTTGTGGTGACTACAATGACAACGGGACTGGAATTTTGGTCACTAAGCAATGCAGTCATTAAAAAAATCATCAATCAGTCCCGATTTTACGATTTTTACCATGGTTGTTAAATGAATCACTGTGGTTGTTAAGTGAATCCAGCTTTCCCCATGTGACTTTGCTCATTGGAAGCCATCTGAGGTGGCCATAAATCGCAGTCACGTGACCTTGGGACGCTGCAACTGTTGTAAACGCCAGCCAGTTGCCAAGCGCCCAAATTGCAATCTCATGACCACGGGAAGGGTGCAACGGTCATAACTTTGAGGATGGGTCATACGTCCGCAGTTCACATCTCTCCTTCTAATTGATGACTTTTCTGTCACTCTGAGCGGCTCCCAAACAGCATTATTTAACTTTATTTGCATTTAATCATAAGTCACTTTTTCTCGGCGCATTGCAAAATATCATAATCAGGCTGGAGGTAAGATTGAATTTCATCAACAGCTGAGGGGCTTCTCCCTCCCTCCCTCCTCCCTCCCTCCCCAGCACTGTCCTAACTACAAAATGTCATTAAACAAATGATTGTAAGTCGAGGACTACTTTAATGCTTCAGGGTTGACCAAGAGTTTCATTTCTGAAAGCACCATGAGATTTCTAAACCATATGAAGAACGGTTGCATGAATTGGGTATGGGCAGCCTAGAGAAAAAAAAAGACCAGGGTTGACATGATAGCAGCATTCCAGTATTTGAGGGGCTGCCACAAAGAAGGGGGGGTCAACTTATTCTCCAAAACATCAGAAGGCAAGACAAGAAACAATGGATGGAAACTAATCAAGGACAGAAGCAACCTGGAACTAAGTGATAGGAGGTGTTCAATTAAAACAGGAATTCTGGAAGTTGAAGTCCATGAGTCATAAAAGAGCCAAGGTTGCCTACCCCTGAATTAGAAGTAACATCTTGGAGACAGTGTCATGGATTCCTCCAGGGGCAAAATTGGTTCCACTCTTTCTACTTTTCTAAGGAAATGATGAGTGTGTCAAATGATGTCAGTGTCTGAACAGGAACTGGGGTAGAATCGAAGGTTAAACTTTTTTTTTTAATTGAAATTTTTCCTAGATTCACACAACAGCCTTTTAATTACATCGAAAGAAATGTCACTATTGTCACATTGTTTCTCAAGCTTCCACCGTCTTCCCCTCTTTTCAACCTCGCCAATCACGCAGCCATTTTTTTTCTAGCCTACCATCCATGGCTTACACATGCCAAAATATGAGAGATTCTGCTTGCTGTCAGACTTTATTTGGCTAAAGCCCGACTGATTGCTTCTTCTTGTAATAATAATAATAATAATAAAGTTGGAAGGGACCTTGGAGGTCATCGAGTCCAACCCCCTGCTCAGGGAGGAACCCTATACCATTTCAGACAAATGGCTGTCCAGTCTCTTCTTAAAAACTTCCAGTGTTGGAACATTCACCGCTTCTGGAGGCAGGTTGTTCCACTGGTTAATTGTTCTCACTGTCAGGAAGTTTCTCCTTAGTTCTAGGTTGCTTCTCTCCTTGATGAGTTTCCATCCGTTGCTTCTTGTCCTGCCTTCAGGCGCTTTGGAGAATAGCTTGACTCCCTCTTCTTTGGGGCAGCCCCTGAGAGATTGGAAGGCTGCTATCATGTCCCCCCCTCGTCCTTCTCTTTGTTAAACTAGACATACCCAATTCCAACAACTGTTCTTCATACGTTTTAGCCTCCAGCCCCCTAATCATCATCATCATCATAATAATAATAGTAAAGTTGGAAGGCTGGAACCTCCAGTAGATCAGGTTGGGGGACGAGTCCGTCCTTTGGGATATGGTAAAGCCTGTTTACCGACAGGTCAGAGAAGAATTTTTGAAGGTCACAACCTCGTAAGTGGCGAAGACCTCCGTCCAACAAGGTGACCAATTAACAAGATTGACAGTCCTTCAAAGAGGAAAGTTCTAGGTTGCTTCTCTCCTTGATAAGTTTCCATCCGTTGCTTCTTGTTCTGCCTTCAGGGGCTTTGGAGAATAGCTTGACTCCCTCTTCTTTGGGGCAGCCCCTGAGATACTGGAAGACTGCTATCATGTCCCCCCTCGTTCTTCTCTTCATTAAACTAGACATACCCAATTCCAGCAACCGTTCCTTATATGTTTTAGCCTCTAATCCCCTGATCATCTTTGTTGCTCTTCTCTGTACTCTTTCTAGAGTCCACGGTATTCTTATGATCATCTCATCTCCAAAGTTTGAGCGGGACAGTCATAAACAAAAAAGGTCTGCTCTGAATTGTAACAGCTGGCCTCCAAGAACAGCCAAAGCTTCAAAATGGAGTCAACCAGCTTTTCTGAAAAACAAGCATCTTGGCTCACTGAGCAGCTAAACTGAACTCACTAACAGTGGCACCACTCAAAAGCAATCTGAACCTGCAGACAGAGCAGGAAGCATGTCAGTTTTTGCCAAAGACACAACTGAAACCAGACAGGCTAAAGAAACACTGCTACCCTCTCACTAAACAATTAAACTGCGGCTGTGCTAGACTGGAACCAAGTTTATTCTTGTCTTCCAAGAACAATGGGTGGTGAAGAGATCTGGAGAGAGAAATGCAAAAACAGGGAGCAATCTAGAATCATAGGACTAGAAGGGACCTATATAAACATATAATTCTACATAAACAGAGGCGTAGAATCAAAACCACGTGAAGTATTAGTGCTACTTTATAAATCCTTAGTAAGACCTCACCTGGAATACTGCATCCAGTTTTGGTCCCCACATTACAAAGAAGAAGTTGAGACTTTAGAAAAAGTGCAGAGAAGAGCAACTCAGATGATTAAAGGCCTGGGGACTAAAACAATCAAAGAACAGTTGCAGGAGTTGGGTATGGCCAGTCTAGAGAAAAGAAGGACTAGGGGGTGACATGATAGCAGCGTTCCTGTATTTGAGGGGCTGCCACAAAGAAGAAGGGGTCCTCTCTGCCTTTCTTTAAATCTGTTCCACTCTCTCTGAAAGCGTCCCAAAGTATGTGCCCAGAACTGGACAAAAGACTTAAAGTGGGGCCTGGCCAAGACAGAATGATATGGAAAAATGACTGTTCATGGTTTTTAAAATAACATCTGTTGATACAGCCTAAAATTGCATTCTTTTTCCCTCCCTCCCTCCCTCTCTCCCCCTTGTAACAATGCTGGAGGAATGCTATTTAGTTCAACTTCAACTCCAAAATGCTTTTGACATGCGCTGTTACTAAACCAGTAACTTCCCATCTTGAACCTTCAATTTTGGTTTCTTAGGGGAAAAACAAACAAACAAACAAACAAACTATCTGTTTCCATTTCATTATCTTCAGCTCACTTCTCTAACTTAGCATGGTAATTCTAAACCGTCTCCCCCATCTTCTGTCTCATCCAGAAGCATCCCTCACATCTCTTCATTTAAGTCACTAACAAAAATGTGGCCTAATATTGGTTGCAGAACTCAAGCACCCGCTCCAATTTGATAATTAACACAAATTTAACAGGCTTAATGGAGGTTTAATGAACCGGTCTCTACTTTCTATTTTTTTTTTTTTTCTTGTAGGAAGTCAAAATGTCTTTTTAAGAAGACGTTCCAGCTCTTTCCAGCCATAAGGAGGAGTGAGAAGTGAACACTTTTATTTCAAAGCATTCCAAGCAGTGTTTCCTGATTTAAATCCAACTGTTAACCCTGAGCAGGGGGTTGCATTAAAAGACCTCCAAAGTCCCTTCCGGCTCTATTCTGATTGATTGACTGAATCCCCCTTGCCACGTCTCTTAAACTGGGAAGAGGAAGAGAGAAGGGAAGGGAAGGGAAGTGCATGGAGTAGAGATCAGAGCTTGGAATCCTGAACTGAAACTCTTTTCTGTCTTCTAAGAACGACCTCTCGGCTTCCTTCTGCATTCTGAGAAAAAAAACTTTATGGTTTATAGTTGCAAGAAAAGCTCTACACAATAGAAAATCCAAACAAAACAGGTGGAGGATAGACTGGAAAAGACCCAAAAAATAAGCTCTCCATGAATCTGCAGTCAGTTATAGACGGGTGCGATGCAGGAGAAAGTAGCAGACACGCAAACTGGCTTGCGTCAGCTACCATCTGGCGGGCAGAATTTTTGAGAACCTAAAACGCCTGCCAGCTATTTTGTAATTGCTCGCTTTAAAAATGTTACCTACAGTAATTTCTTGGCAGCTGAGGAGAAAGGTGGGAAAATGTCACCATAAAAGCATTTTGAAATCATTACCCCATGCTTCCTCCTAAGGACTTGAACCTTGGCTTGTAGAGTTTGCTTCAGCCTCTTCCCAGAAGCAGGCATTTCAGTGGGTCTGGGAAGAAGAGGCCAGAGAAGAGAAAAACAGGGCCGATGGGGAAGGAAGTCTTGGTAACAGCTGGGAGGGGTTAAAAATCATGGCAAATTATTCCTGTATAGCATCCACCTGTTAGTGGAACAGACCCCCTGCCTTGCTCAGAAGCAGCCCAGCATTTGGGGCCCAGTGCTAGGAAGAATGTGCCATGAGGAAGTGGCATCCCAACATCTGGTGAATGCAAAAGATGATTCCTCTCCTTACGCTTCGTAGACTCCTAGGCCTTGAAGGGAGATCTTCTAGTCCAGGGGTGGGCAATCTTGGCTCTTTTATGACTCGTGGACTTCAACTCCCAGAATTCCTGAGCCAGCATGGCTCAGCTTGGAAACCTCTCCTTTTCCCCTCAGCATGGCTGGCTCAGGAATTCTGGGAGTTGAAGTCCATGAGTCATAAAAGAGCCAAGGTTGCCTACCCCTGCTCAAATGCCTGAATTTTGATCATGTGACTGTGAGGAAAAAATATTTAAACATTTAAACCAGGGGTCTTCAAACTTGGCCCCTTTATGACTCGTGGACTTCAACTCCCAGAATTCCTGAGCCAGCATGGGGGAAACTATGGCCCCTTTATGACTCGTGGACTTCAACTCCCAGAATTCCTGAGCCAGCATGGCTCAGCTTGGAAACCTCTCTCTTTCCCCTGGCTCAGGAATTCTGGGAGTTGAAGTCCACCAGTCATAAAAGAGCCAAGGTTGCCTACCCCTGTTCTAGTCCAACCCCCTGGCTAAGGCAGGACTCTTTATGTCCAATCATTTCTTGAAAACCTTGGATCACCCACAACTCCAGCATGCAAGCTACAGGTAGTCCTGGATGTATGACCACAACTGAGCCTAAAATTTATGTTGCTAAGTGAGACATTTGTTAAATGAGCTTTGCCCCATTTTACGACTGTTCTTGCCACAGCTGTTGAGTGAATCACGGCAGTTGTTGTAGTTAAATTAGGTAGACTGTTGTTAAGTGAATCTGCTCCTTCATGGATTATTGCCTTGTCATGGCGAAGGGGCTTGCGTAATTCAATGACGCTATGAGCTATGCCGTGCAGGGCCACCCAAGACGGACAGGTCAGAGGAGAGAGTTCTGACAAAATGTGATCCACTGGAGAAGGAAATGGCAACCCACTCCAGTATCTTTGCCATGAAAACCCCATGGACAGTACCAAAAGGCAAAAAGATGGGGACTGCAGCCAAGAAATTAAAAGACGCTCCTGGGGAGGAAAGTTATGGCAAATCTAGACAGCATACTCAAAAGAAGAGACATCACCCTGCCAACAAAAGTGTGTATAGTCAAGGCCATGGTTTTCCCAGTTGCAGTGTACGGCTGTGAAAGCTGGACCATCAGAAAGGCTGAGCGCCAAAGTTACCTCCGGAAACTTGAGACCACGACCTCTTCTGAGGACGCAGTCCCCTGGACTGCAAGGCGATCCAACCGGTCAGTCCTAGAGGAGATCAACCCCGACTGCTCTTTAGAAGGCCAGATCCTGAAGTTGAAACTCAAGTACTTTGGCCACCTAATGAGAAGGAAGGACTCCCTGGAGAAGAGCCTGATGCTGGGAAAGGTGGAGGGCAAGAGAAGAAGGGGACGACAGAGAAGGAGGTGGCTGGATGGAGTCACTGAAGCAACAGGCGTGAGCTTCAATTATTATTATTATTATTATTATTATTATTATTATTATTACTTTAATTTATACCCCGCCCTTCTCCCGAAGGACTCAGGGCGGCTTACAGGCAAATAAAAAACGAATGGACTCCAGAAGATGGTAGAGGACAGGAAGGCCTGGAGGAACGTTGTCCATGGGGTCGCGATGGGTCGGACACGACTTCGCAACTAACAACAACAAAGTGAATCTGGCTTCTCCACTGACTTTGATTGTTGGGAGATTGCAAAAGGGGATCACACGATCCCGGGACACTGCAACTGTCATAAACATGAGTCAGTTGCCAAGCACCTGAATTCTGATCACGTGACCATGGGGATGCTGCAATGGTCGTAAATAGTCACTAAATGAACTTTTGTAAGTCGAGGACTACCTGCATTCCTTTGGCTAGTTGTTCTGACTGTCAGGAAGTTCCAAGATGGATCTCCCTTTGACGAGTTCCACCCGTTGCTCCTTGTCATTCTTGGACTTGTCTGATTTTTCCTCTACAACCTATGGACCGTCTTCCTCCACCTGATGTCTCAGCCTGGCAGGCTCCCCTCCCCTTGCAGTGCAGGCTCTTCACTTGGCAGCTGACCAGGATTCGGCCACAGAGGGAGGGAACCCCCTGTTTTTTCTGGCTCTTTGCTTTAGAAAACAGTGGCAGGAAACTGATTCCAACTTGGGATCAAGGGAGGCCTTAGTGGGGCCCAGAAACAAAGCCCACTGCCTATGACCTCAGCACCTCTGGGACTATTGCACAAAAGAGAGGGCCAGGCCCAGAGATTCAGAAAGGGAGCCTCTTGCTTCCAACATGGCTGTTCTTGCAAATCCTTGGCAAGATGGTCAACAATTGCCAGAGGCAGCTAGCGGCATTGTGCAGGCCTAACTGCTGTGCTTGGAGGGATTAAAACACACCTGCTGTGCAGCTTGACGCATCATACTTAGCTAGCTTGTTAACCATGATTTATTCAGTCAAACATTGTTAGCTGGCTTCGTACAACCTGCTAATCCAAAATCAAACCAACCTTCTGCTGGCAGAGTTCCATGAGGGAATCTGTTCTCCCTCTTCTCAGCATGAAATCCTTCCAACTCGTAACCCAGCAACCAAAGAGATGGAGACGTGTTAATGTGTTTTTATATTTATAATCGTTTTTATATATGTATGTTTTATTACACTGTAAGCTGCCCAGAGATGCCTTGAACTGAAAGGTGAGTTGCATATAAATTTAATAAATAACTAAATAAACACATTGTTGACCAGCTTTTGGTGTGACCTCCATTGCAATCTGAATTAATGAAAAGCAGTTGCCATAAAGCCTGCAATCAGGACTGGAGCTTCCAATCTGAAAAGAGAGGACGAACCCTGTGTCTTCTGTCAGGCCTGACACTCGGTGTGAAGGCAGAGAGCCTGTCAAGTTCTGAAAGCATTTTGCCCACAGGGGGAAAAGTTTCATCTGACAGCCAAAGGTTCATTTTTAGTTTTGAGGAAATGGCTCCCTCTCCTGAACCAAGAGAATGACACTTTTTCCCACACGGGTCTCTTAGTTGAAATTGTGAAAGGGGGGGGTGTGGCAGGAAGAAATACCTGCTATTTGGGGAAGGAAAGAAAAAAAAGAAAAGAAAGAAAGAAAGAAAGAAAGAAAGAAAGAAAGAAAGAAAGAAAGAAAAAAGAGAAAGAGGGAGAGAAAGAGAGAAAGAAAAAGAGAAAAAAAAGAAAAAGGAAAGGAAAGGAAAGGAAGGAAGGAAGGAAGGAAGAAAAAGAGAAAGCGAGAGAGAGAGAAAGAGAAAGAAAGAAAGAAAGAGAGAGAAAAAAGAAAAAGGAAAGGAAAGGAAAGGAAGGAAGGAAAGAAAGAAAGGAAGGAAGAAAGAAAGAAAGAAAGAAAGAAAAAAGAGAAAGAGAGAAAAAGAGAGAGAAAAGAAAGAAAGAGAAAGAAAGAAGAGAGAAAAAAGAGAAAGAGAAAAAAGAGAAAGAGAAAGAGAAAAGAAAGAAAGAAAAAGAGAGAAAAAGAAAGAAAAAAGAAAGAAAATGAAAGAAAGAAGAGAAAAAAGAGAAAGAGAGAAAGAGAAAGAAAAAAAAGAAAAAAGAAAAGGAAGGAAGGAAGGAAAGAAAGAAAGAAAGAGAGAAAGAAAGAAGTTGGAACAAGAAGAATTATTTCTTTTAGAGGCTTTCATGTTTCATCCAAATCTATAAACACAGCAACTAAGTTCTGGTAACTCTTGACCGGAAACGTCTCTACCGTTACAATTTGGGGAAGTAAATAGTGAAAGCCAGGAGTCCCTTGGGCCAAGCTCAGCACCTGCAGATTGCACAGGCTTAGCTGTGCAGGCTTGGCAGCCCCCCATAAAGCAGCTCCCCACGGCTTTCTTCCAGGATGCTGGTTTTTTTTTTTTTCTCTTCTCAGTCTAGACTCTGGACTCGCTGGAGGATTCCCAAGTACTAACTTAACGCGACCTCACTTGGCCTTTCAAGATCAGCCAAAGGCACCCGCATCTTTCCAGGAAGATTTTTCAAACCCTATCAAGCGCGCAAAAACATTTTGGGTCCCTTTAGTTGTGCTGGGATTACAACTCCCAGAATCCCCAGGCACCCTGCCAGGCGGCTGGGGAGGGTTAGCATGCTGCGTCAGACAGAGTGCTGCCAGGGGGGCATCAGGCAAAGTGCTGAAATATCCCCCCCCCCCATTTCCTTCATCAAAACAGCAGAGCGGGGCCCAGACAACAGGTGAAGCTCCTCTGAGTAGACCCAGAGAGGGACTTTAGTGCCATGAAATCAGCACAACTCAGCGGCACTTGTGATTCTGGCTACACAGTTTATATTAAAGGACTGGAGTCTTAGGCCAAGGTGAGCTATGTACTCCATTTAATCTGATTTTTTTTCCTTCGTACTAGCAAAAATTCAGGCACAAGATCTATTTTAAAATATTGATAAAGCAACAAAAACACAACTTCTAATTTAAATGATGCACAATAAGGGAAAGAAAAAAGGGAGGGAGGAAAGGAAAGGAAAGGAAAGGAAAGGAAAGAGGAAGGGAAGGAAAGGAAAGGAAAGGAAAGGAAAGGAAAGGAAAGGAAAGAGGGAGGGAGGGAGGGAAGGAAAGAGGAAGGAAAGGAAAAGAAAGGAAAGGAAAGAGGGAGGGAAGGAAAGAGGAAGGAAAGGAAAAGAAAGGAAAGGAAAAAGGAAGGGAGGGAAGGAAAGAGGGAGGGAAGGAAAGGAAAGGAAAGAGGGAGGAAAGGAAAGAGGGAGGGAGGAAGGGAAAGAAGGAGGGAGGGAAGGAAAGGGGATGAAAATGGGATGAAAATGTGGTACACAATTTTCTCACACACACGTAGACTCAGTTTGGATAATAAAGTAGAGTGGAAATATAAAAGGCAGATGTATATATAAGCCACTAGACTCCAGTAATCACACTGTCACCAGGATTTTCTACTTCTCATTATTACTGCATAGAATACTAATGGCTTATTTTCAGATCTAATATAGATAAATTAAATTGGCACATTCAACATAGTTTAAAATAATGGTTGCAAATGTAAACGCTGCCAGTGGTTGAATGCACACACTGTACTAAAACCATAATGTAGTTTGTTAGTTTGAGTGTGTGTTGAATGAGCTGAACCATAGTGGCTTATAAAGCAGATTTCCATGTTCTTCCAAGCACTAAATGGTTTAGTTCTGGGTGAATTTATTGCATGATCCCATATTTATGATTTAAGTTGCTGTATGATTCTATCACTTGTAATTTATTTACCAAGTACTGAGCAAACCATGGCTTATGTATGCACCAAGATCATTCATTTAGTGAACGATGACTACAGTAGTAGTTTTATTTTGCCCTCTAGAGGCAAAACATAGAAAGATGACATTTGCTGACCATGACTTTGCTTTCATTCATATTTATTGATTCTATAAAAACCTTTTTTTGCCTATATTAAGTGGCCCATCCAGTTTGGCCTGTCAAATAGTGAAATAAAAAGCTGACCGTGGATGCTGAACCAACCAGTAGAAACAAGCTAGAAAACGAAAGAGGCTAGGTGGTTAACAAGGGATGAGGCCATCTAGAGATAATCCCAGGTTAATAAGGGTAGCTGGGACTGGAATTTCCGCCGCTCAGTGATGTGGTCATAAAGCATTATGTCATGTGACCATATCGCTTAGTGACAGCAATCCTGACACTCCCCCTTGCCATCATTAAGTGAGGATGTTAAGTCATTAAGTGAGTCCCAGGTGGTTTACAGTCAGGTTACTGGCTGCTACCAGGCAGCAGAGGTGTGCAGGTGGCCTGAAGGTGCAGCATAAACACAACAGGGCTGGGGATAGCGGCTGTGAGGGGCTGAGGAAGGATGCATGGGGGGCCCATGAGGTGTAGCATGAGCAGGGTGGGCCTGGGGGAGCTGCTCTCGGGGAAGGGGAGAGTGCGAAACAATTACTAAAATAACTTGTGCCTGTGATTGTGGGAAGCTGGCAGGGAAGCTGGCAAATGGCAATCTCATGACTGGTGCTGCAACCGTCGTAAGTGTGAGCCAGTTGCCAAGCGACAGCCGGAGCTTCAAGGACCGGCTGTAAATCATGCTTGTTCAGAACAATGGCAACTTTAAACTTGGTCGCCGAACAAGCAGCCGTTAAACCAAGGACTGTCTGTATTAGTAAAACTACTTCCCTAATTTGGAAAGCTTGTACCAGGTAGTCCTCGACTTACGATCGCAGTTCAGCCCCAAATTTCCGTTGTGAAGCGAGACACTTGTTAAGTGAGTTTTGTTCTATTTTATGACCTTTCTGGCCACAGATGTTAAGTGTTAAGTGAATCACTGCAGTTGATAAGTTAGTAACCCGGCTGTTAAGTGAATCTGCCCCCCCATTGACTTTGCTTGTCAGAAGGTCACATGACCTTGGGAAACAGCAATGGTCATAAATGTGAACCAGTTGCCAAGCATCTGAATTTGGATCACATGACCCTGGGGATGCTGCAACGGTCGTAACGGTGAAAAATGGCCATGTCTCTTTTTTTCAGTGCTTTTGTAACTTTGAACTGTCACTAAATGAACTGTTGTAAGTTGAGGACTACCTATACCAAGAAACAGTTAAAGGGATTCATGTTTGGTGCCAAAAGCAATCAGAGAGAATGGGTAGCACAGTAGCACACTAGTTAAGGGATCCTGTATAACATGTAGATAATCTGATTTACAATATATCAGCATTCCTGGGAGGAGAGGGGAGGGGAGGGGAGAGGAGAGGGATCACAATAGGATACTAAATAAAGGCAATCACAGAAAAGTAGCCCCCAGGGCATCAGACCCCCAACCCCTCTGCTGCCTGGGCAAAGCCCTTGTGACCAACCTTTGACTTCCCGGTCATCTTCTTGAGGAAACTGAGAGTGCGCCCCAGAGCATTCCCTTCCTTCTGCCAGTGAACCTGGTCCTCGGCCTCCACCGTGCTGGTGTCCAGCTGCCCGCAGCTCCCACTGCTGAAGCTGAAAGCATGGGAAAAAGAGCAAAATGAGGAAGGAGAAGGATGGAAGAAGCAAGTGAACAGACACACAGACACACACACAGACACACACACCACCAAACAAAACCTCTTTTTGTTGTTATTGTTCCCCAGGCCAGGAAACAGGGAGGGAACAACTCCACTGGCAGCCCCCAGTGACCTCAGAGGATGGCTGCTCCTATTACCAGCTGGAGAGATGGCACATAGAAGCATCTCTGTTTCTGAGTTTCTCTAGGAAATGAGCAGAAAGGGGACAGCAGGCCAATGGCCAGAGGAACTGAAGATTCAGCAACGTTCACATCCCATTTATTCCCTCCAGCCTCTTTCTTTCTTTCTTTCTTTCTTTCTTTCTTTCTTTCTTTCTTTCTTTCTTTCTTTCTTTCTTTCTTTCTTTCTTTCTTTCCTTTCTTTCTCTCTCTCTCTCTCTCTCTCTCTCTCTCTCTCTCTCTCTCTCTCTCTCTCTCTCTCTCTCTCTCTCTCTTTCTTTCTTTCTTTCTCCATCCGTCCATTCAATCTACTCTCCACTTATCTTACCACATATCCCCGGGACATGGGATAGCAAGTAACTTAACAGACTATTTATCTTATCCTGGAATTGGATTATATATTTTATTTTTCTTTAATTGATAAGGTTGCGAGACTAATCAATTAATAAACTATTCATTTTATTTATTATTCATTTATTATTCTATTCAGTTGAGTTAAAGAGATCAGAACCACCAAAAGGGCAGCAAAGCATGTCCAGTGCATTCTGGGCTGATGGGCTGGACTCAGTCCAAGAAAATCTCTGTGTTATTTTACCCGAATAACTGTTTTATTCAAGATACGTTTAACCAACCACCACTTAGTACAGTGTGCAAACTAAGTTGGGATAGGGATTGAATCCTGCACTGGTACCATAGCTAAAGAGAAGCACTAGGCCCTCAGTCTAGGAGTGACATACGGGAAGTCCTCAGCTTACGACCACAACTGATCCCAAAATTTATGCTGTCAAGTGAGAAATTTGTTAAGTGAGTTTTGCTCCATTTTGCGACTCTTCTCACCACATTTGTTAAGTGAATCACTGCAGTTCTTAAATTAATAACACGGTTAAGCAAATCTGTTTTTCCCATTGATTTTGCTTGTCAGAAGGTCGCAAAAGAGGATCATGTGACCCCGGGAGACACTGCAAATATGAACCAGTTGTCAAGCATCCAAATGTAAATCATGTGACCATGGGGGATGCTGCAATGGTCGTAAGTGTGAAAAATGATCGTAAGTCATTTTTTTCAGTGCCATTGTAACTTCGAACAGTCACTGTTGTAAGTCGAGGACTATCTATATATCAAATTTAACTCTGGTTCCTTAGATTGTGGACTGCAAATTCCATCATCCGTGATCAATGTCTATCTGAGGATCACAGACATCTATAAATTGCAAGATTAGGGAAAAATAATACTGGGCATCAGAAAAAAACAGATGCCTACTGACCCAGCTTCCCAAAAGAGACTTGCCTACATCAAAACACCAGAAAGGAAAAAGATAAACATTGTTGTGCTGTAAGTCGCTATGTATGGGTATCTCACTTGAAAGCAGGGTACTTGCTGGAATTCTTGCGTTGTAATTTTAACCTTTCTTGTAATAAATACTTTTAATTAGATTTCATGGGTTCTTGTCCCCTGAATAAACTGTTTCCAATCTCAACTTCAGGAAGGTAAATTTGGTAAAAGGTAAGTTTCTGGTGTCCCGCAAATTCATGGGCACCACAATGCCCCAAAATACAGGAATAATTATGGGTGTTTATGATTTCAAAACATCTGCAGATCACCAGGTACTGGGGCTGCAGCAGGAATATTCTCATCTTTAACAGCTTAATTACAAATATAGATCTCCCCCCCCCAAAAAAAGGTAACCGTGACTTACCGACTGGCTAGGCTGACGTTATCACCATAAAGAGAAAATTCTGCCAAGGGAAAAAACCATAAATTTTAATTAAATAACATTAATCGCCAGTGGCTTCAAGACAGCTAGCACTTTGTAATTTAAAATAATGACAGTAGTAGAACAGTGTTCATCTAATAATAACCTTCAATGAAAAGGAATGTTTCAACCTGAAATTGAAAACTACAGAGGTGCCATTTGGCCAGGGAAAAAAATTCCAGAGATAAGCACCACTTCAAAAGAAAGCTCTTTCCAATCACTTTTACATTTTGAACATCTGGATAAGATTTTGAAGGTCTGCTGGATAGTACGTGGTCCNCGCTCCTGGGGAGGAAAGTTATGGCAAATCTAGACAGCATACTCAAAAGAAGAGACATCACCCTGCCAACAAAAGTGTGTATAGTCAAGGCCATGGTTTTCCCAGTTGCAGTGTACGGCTGTGAAAGCTGGACCATCAGAAAGGCTGAGCGCCAAAGAATGGAGGCCTTTGAACTCTGGTGCTGGAGAAGACTCCTGCGCGTCCCCTGGACTGCAAGGCGATCCAACCGGTCAGTCCTAGAGGAGATCAACCCCGACCGCTCTTTAGAAGGCCAGATTCTGAAGTTGAAACTCAGGTACTTTGGCCACCTAATGAGAAGGAAGGACTCCCTGGAGAAGAGCCTGATGCTGGGAAAGGTGGAGGGCAAGAGAAGAAGGGGACGACAGAGAAGGAGGTGGCTGGATGGAGTCCCTGAAGCAGCAGGCGTGAGCTTCAATGGACTCCAGAAGATGGTAGAGGACAGGAAGGCCTGGAGGAACGTTGTCCATGGGGTCACGATGGGTTGGACACGACTTCGCAACTAACAACAACAAAGTGAATCTGGCTTCTCCACTGACTTTGATTGTTGGGAGATTGCAAAAGGGGATCACACGATCCCGGGACACTGCAACTGTCATAAACATGAGTCAGTTGCCAAGCACCTGAATTCTGATCATGTGACCATGGGGATGCTGCAATGGTCGTAAATGTAACTTTGAATAGTCACTAAATGAACTTTTGTAAGTCGAGGACTACCTGCATTCCTTTGGCTAGTTGTTCTGAATGTCAGGAAGTTCCAAGATGGATCTCCCTTTGACGAGTTCCACCCGTTGCTCCTTGTCATTCTTGGACTTGTCTGATTTTTCCTCTACAACCCATGGACCGTCTTCCTCCACCTGTAGTCTCAGCCTGGCAGGCTCCCCTCCCCTTGCAGTGCAGGCTCTTCACTTGGCAGCTGACCAGGATTCAGCCACAGAGGGAGGGAACCCCCAGTTTTTTCTGGCTCTTTGCTTTAGAAAACAGTGGCAGAAAACTGATTCCAACTTGGGATCAAGGGAGGCCTTAGTGGGGCCCAGAAACAAAGCCCACTGCCTATGACCTCAGCGCCTCTGGGACTATTGCACAAAAGAGAGGGCCAGGCCCAGAGATTCAGAAAGGGAGCCTCTTGCTTCCAACATGGCTGTTCTTGCAAATCCTTGGCAAGACGGTCAACAATTGCCAGAGGCAGCTAGCGGCATTGTGCAGGCCTAACTGCTGTGCTTGGAGGGATTAAAACACACCTGCTGTGCAGCTTGACGCATCATACTTAGCTAGCTTGTTAACCATGATTTATTCAGACAAACATTGTTAGCTGGCTTCGTACAACCTGCTAATCCAAAATCAAACCAACCTTCTGCTGGCAGAGTTCCATGAGGGAATCTGTTCTCCCTCTTCTCAGCGTGAAATCCTTCCAACTCGTAACCCAGCAACCAAAGAGATGGAGACGTGTTAATGTGTTTTTATATTTATAATTGTTTTTATGTATGTATGTTTTATTACACTGTAAGCTGCCCAGAGATGCCTCGAACTGAGAGGTGAGTGGCATATAAATTTAATAAATAACTAAATAAACACATTGTTGACCAGCTTTTGGTGTGACCTCCATTGCAAGCTGAATTAATGAAAAGCATAAAGCCTGCAATTAGGACTGGAGCTTCCAATCTGAAAAGAGAGGACGAACCCTGTGTCTTCTGTCAGGCCTGACACTCGGTGTAAAGGCAGAGAGCCTGTCAAGTTCTGAAAGCATTTTGCCCACAGGGGAAAAAGTTTCATCTGACAGCCAAAGGTTCATTTTTAGTTTTGAGGAAATGGCTCCCTCTCCTGAACCAAGAGAATGACACTTTTTCCCACACGGGTCTCTTAGTTGAAATTGTGAAAGGGGGGGGGTGGCAGGAAGAAATACCTGCTATTTGGGGAAGGAAAGAAAAGAAAGAAAGAAAGAAAGAAAGAAAGAAAGAAAGAAAGAAAGAAAGAAAGAAAGAAAGAAAGAAAGAAAGAAAGAAAGAAAAAAGAGAAAGAGGGAGAGAAAGAGAGAAAGAAAAAGAGAAAAAAAAGAAAAAGGAAAGGAAAGGAAGGAAGGAAGGAAGGAAGAAAAAGAGAAAGCGAGAAAGAGAGAGAGAAAGAGAAAGAAAGAGAGAAAAAAAGAAAAAGGAAAGGAAAGGAAAGGAAGGAAGGAAAGAAAGAAAGAAAGAAAGAAAGAAAGAAAGAAAGAAAAAAGAGAAAGAGAGAAAAAGAGAAAGAGAGAGAAAAGAAAGAAAGAGAAAGAAAAAGAAAGAAAGAAGAGAGAAAAAAGAGAAAGAGAAAAAAGAGAAAGAGAGAAAAGAAAGAAAGAAAGAAAAAGAGAGAAAAAGAAAGAAAAAAAAAGAAAATGAAAGAAAGAAAGAAAAGAGAAAAAAGAGAAAGAGAGAAAGAGAAAGAAAAAAAAGAAAAAAGAAAAGGAAGGAAGGAAGGAAGGAAGGAAAGAAAGAAAGAAAGAAAGAAAGAAAGAAAGAAAGAAAGAAAGAAAGAAAGAAAGAAAGAAAGAAAGAAAGAAAGAAAGAAAGAGAGAAAGAAAGAAGTTGGAACAAGAAGAATTATTTCTTTTAGAGGCTTTCATGTTTCATCCAAATCTATAAACACAGCAACTAAGTTCTGGTAACTCTTGACCGGAAACGTCTCTACCGTTACAATTTGGGGAAGTAAATAGTGAAAGCCAGGAGTCCCTTGGGCCAAGCTCAGCACCTGCAGATTGCACAGGCTTAGCTGTGCAGGCTTGGCAGCCCCCCATAAAGCAGCTCCCCACGGCTTTCTTCCAGGATGCTGGTTTTTTTTTTTCTTCTCTTCTCAGTCTAGACTCTGGACTCGCTGGAGGATTCCCAAGTACTAACTTAACGCGACCTCACTTGGCCTTTCAAGATCAGCCAAAGGCACCAGCATCTTTCCAGGAAGATTTTTCAAACCCTATCAAGCGTGCAAAAACATTTTGGGTCCCTTTAGTTGTGCTGGGATTACAACTCCCAGAATCCCCAGGCACCCTGCCAGGCGGCTGGGGAGGGTTAGCATGCTGCGTCAGACAGAGTGCTGCCAGGGGGGCATCAGGCAAAGTGCTGAAATATCCCCCCCCCACATTTCCTTCATCAAAACAGCAGAGCGGGGGCCCAGACAACAGGTGAAGCTCCTCTGAGTAGACCCAGAGAGGGACTTTAGTGCCATGAAATCAGCACAACTCAGTGGCACTTGTGATTCTGGCTACACTGTTTATATTAAAGGACTGGAGTCTTAGGCCAAGGTGAGCTATGTACTCCATTTAATCTGATTTTTTTCCTTCGTACTAGCAAAAATTCAGGCACAAGATCTATTTTAAAATATTGATAAAGCAACAAAAACACAACTTCTAATTTAAACGATGCACAATAAGGGAAAGAAAAAAGGGAGGGAGGAAAGGAAAGGAAAGGAAAGGAAAGGAAAAGGAAAGGAAAGGAAAGGAAAGGAAAGAGGAAGGGAAGGAAAGGAAAGGAAAGAGGGAGGGAGGGAGGGAGGGAAGGAAAGAGGAAGGAAAGGAAAAGAAAGGAAAGGAAAGAGGGAGGGAAGGAAAGAGGAAGGAAAGGAAAAGAAAGGAAAGGAAAAAGGAAGGGAGGGAAGGAAAGAGGGAGGGAAGGAAAGGAAAGGAAAGGAAAGGAAAGAGGGAGGAAAGGAAAGAGGGAGGGAGGGAGGGAAAGAAGGAGGGAGGGAAGGAAAGAGGGAGGGAAGGAAAGGGGATGAAAATGGGATGAAAATGTGGTACACAATTTTCTCACACACACGTAGACTCAGTTTGGATAATAAAGTAGAGTGGAAATATAAAAGGCAGATGTATATATAAGCCACTAGACTCGAGTAATCACACTGTCACCAGGATTTTCTACTTCTCATTATTACTGCATAGAATACTAATGGCTTATTTTCTGATCTAATATAGATAAATTAAATTGGCACATTCAACATAGTTTAAAATAATGGTTGCAAATGTAAACGCTGCCAGTGGTTGAATGCACACACTGTACTAAAACCATAATGTAGTTTGTTAGTTTGAGTGTGTGTTGAATGAGCTGAACCATAGTGGCTTATAAAGCAGATTTCCATGTTCTTCCAAGCACTAAATGGTTTAGTTCTGGGTGAATTTATTGCATGATCCCATATTTATGATTTAAGTTGCTGTATGATTCTATCACTTGTAATTTATTTACCAAGTACTGAGCAAACCATGGCTTATGCATGCACCAAGATCATTCATTTAGTGAACGATGACTACAGTGGTAGTTTTATTTTGCCCTCTAGAGGCAAAACATAGAAAGATGACATTTGCTGACCATGACCTTGCTTTCATTCATATTTATTGATTCTATAAAAACCTTTTTTTGCCTATATTAAGTGGCCCATTCAGTTTGGCCTGTCAAATAGTGAAAGAAAAAGCTGACCGTGGATGCTGAACCAACCAGTAGAAACAAGCTAGAAAACGAAAGAGGCTAGGTGGTTAACAGGAGATGAGGCCATCTAGAGATAATCCCAGGTTAACAACGGTAGCTGGGACTGGAATTTCCGCCGCTCAGTGATGTGGTCATAAAGCATTATGTCATGTGACCATATCGCTTAGTGACAGCAATCCTGACACTCCCCCTTGCCATCCTTAAGTGAGGATGTTAAGTCATTAAGTGAGTCCCAGGTGGTTTGCAGGCAGGTTACTGGCTGCTACCAGGCAGGAGAGGTGTGCAGGTGGCCTGAAGGTGCAGCATAAACACAACAGGGCTGGGGATAGCGGCTGTGAGGGGCCGAGGGAGGATGCATGGGTGGCCCATGAGGTGTAGCATGAGCAGGGTGGGCCTGGGGGAGCTGCTCTCGGGGAAGGGGAGAGTGCGAAACAATTACTAAAATAACTTGTGCCTGTGATTGTGGGAAGCTGGCAGGGAAGCTGGCAAATGGCAATCTCATGACTGGTGCTGCAACCGTCATAAGTGTGAGCCAGTTGCCAAGCGACAGCCGGAACTTCAAGGACCGGCTGTAAATCATGCTTGTTCAGAACAGTGGCAACTTTAAACTTGGTCCGCCGAACAAGCAGCCGTTAAACCAAGGACTGTCTGTATTAGTAAAACTACTTCCCTAATTTGGAAAGCTTGTACCAGGTAGTCCTCGACTTGCGATCGCAGTTCAGCCCCAAATTTCTGTTGTGAAGCGAGACACTTGTTAAGTGAGTTTTGTTCTATTTTATGACCTTTCTGGCCACAGTTGTTAAGTGTTAAGTGAATCACTGCAGTTGATAAGTTAGTAACCCGGCTGTTAAGTGAATCTGCCCCTCCCCCATTGACTTTGCTTGTCAGAAGGTCACATGACCTTGGGAAACAACAATGGTCATAAATGTGAACCAGTTGCCAAGCATCTGAATTTGGATCACATGACCCTGCTGCAACGGTCATAAGAGTGAAAAATGGCCATGTCTCTTTTTTTCAGTGCTTTTGTAACTTTGAACTGTCACTAAATGAACTGTTGTAAGTTGAGGACTACCTGTACCAAGAAACAGTTAAAGGGATTCATGTTTGGTGCCATAAGCAATCAGAGAGACTGGGTAGCACACTAGTTAAGGGATCCTGTATAACATGTGGATAATCTGATTTACAATATATCAGCATTCCTGGGAGGAGAGGGGGGAAAGAAGAGGGATCACAATAGGATACTAAATAAAGGCAATCACAGAAAAGTAGCCCCATAGGGCATCAGACCCCCAACCCCTCTGCTGCCTGAGCAAAGCCCTTGTGACCAACCTTTGACTTCCCGGTCATCTTCTTGAGGAAACTGAGAGTGCGCCCCAGAGCATTCCCTTCCTTCTGCCAGTGAACCTGGTCCTCGGCCTCCACCGTGCTGGTGTCCAGCTGCCCGCAGCTCCCACTGCTGAAGCTGAAAGCATGGGAAAAAGAGCAAAATGAGGAAGGAGAAGGATGGAAGAAGCAAGTGAACAGACACACAGACACACACACACACCACCAAACAAAACCTCTTTTTGTTGTTATTGTTCCCCAGGCCAGGAAACAGGGAGGGAACAACTCCACTGGCAGCCCCCAGTGACCTCAGAGGATGGCTGCTCCTATTACCAGCTGGAGAGATGGCACATAGAAGCATCTCTGTTTGCTGAGTTTCTCTAGGAAATGAGCAGAAAGGGGACAGCAGGCCAATGGCCAGAGGAACTGAAGATTCAGCAACGTTCACATCCCATTTATTCCCTCCAGCCTTTCTTTCTTTCTTTCTTTCTTTCTTTCTTTCTTTCTTTCTTTCTTTCTTTCTTTCTTTCTTTCTTTCTTTCTTTCTCCATCCATCCATCCATCCATCCATCCATCCAATCTACTCTCCACTTATCTTATCACATATCCCCAGGACATGGGATTGCAAGTAACTTCTCCACCCTTTCTTTCTTTCTTTCTTTCTTTCTTTCTTTCTTTCTTTCTTTCTTTCTTTCTTTCTTTCTTTCCTTTCTTTCTTTCTTTCTTTCTTTCTCCATTCATCCATCCATCCATCCATCCAATCTACTCTCCACTTATCTTACCACATATCCCCGGGACATGGGATTGCAAGTAAGTTCTCCAGCCTTTCTTTCTTTCTTTCTTTCTTTCTTTCTTTCTTTCTTTCTTTCTTTCTTTCTTTCTTT
>NW_015388473.1:58235-60068 GCF_001527695.2 Protobothrops mucrosquamatus
GGACATGGGATTGCAAGTAAGTTCTCCAGCCTTTCTTTCTTTCTTTCTTTCTTTCTTTCTTTCTTTCTTTCTTTCTTTCTTTCTTTCTTTCTTTCTTTCTTTCTTTCTTTCTTTCTTTCTCTCTCCATCCATCCATCCATCCATCCATCCAGTCTACTCTCCACTTATCTTACCACATATCCCCAGGACATGGGATAGCAAGTAACTTAACAGACTATATATCTTATCCTGGAATTGGATTATATATTTTATTTTTCTTTAATTGATAAGGTTGCGAAACTAATCAATTAATAAACTATTCATTGTATTTATTATTCATTTATTATTCTATTCAGTTGAGTTAATGAGATCAGAACCACCAAAAGGGCAGCAAAGGATGTCCAGTGCATTCTGGGCTGATGGGCTGGACTCAGACTGAGTCCAAGAAAATCTCTGTGTTATTTTATCTGAATAACTGTTTTGTTCAAGATAAGTTTAACCAACCATCACTTAGTACAGTGTGCAAACTCAGTTGGGCTAGGGATTGAATCCTGCACTGGTACCATAGCTGAAGAGAAGCAGTAGGCCCTCAGTCTAGGCGAGACATACACGTAGTCCTCAACTTATGACCACAACTGACCCCAAAATGTATGCTGTCAAGTGAGAAATTTGTCAAGTGATCCATTTTGCGACTTTTCTCACCACATTTGTTAAGTGAATCACTGCCGTTCTTAAATTAATAACACGGTTAAGCAAATCTGTTTTCCCCATTGATTTTGCTTGTGTTCTGACACCAAAAGGTCACAAAAGGGGATCACGTGACCCCGGGAGACACTGCAACCGTCATAAATATGAACCAGTTGTCAAGCATCCAAATGTAAATAACATGACCATGGGGGATGCTGCAATGGTCATAAGTGTGAAAAATGGTCGTAAGTCACTTTTTTCAGTGCCATTGTAACTTTGAACAGTCACTAAATGAACTGTTGTAAGTCGAGGACTACCTATATATCAAATTTAACTCTGGTTCCTTAGATTGTGGACTGCAAATTCCATCATCCATGATCAATGATTATCTGAGGATCATAGACATCTATAAATTGCAAGGTTACATCAAAACACCACAAAGAAAAAAGATAAACATTGTTGTGCTGTAAGTCGCTATGTATGGATATCTCACTTGAAAGCAGGGTACTTGCTGGAATTCTTGCAGTGTAATTTTAACCTTTCTTGTAATAAATACTTTTAATTAGATTTCATGGGTTCTTGTCCCCTGAATAAACTGTTTCCAATCTCAACTTCAGGAAGGTAAATCTGGAAAAAGGTAAGTTTCTGGTGTCCCGCAAATTCATGGGCACCACAATGCCCCAAAATACAGGAATAATTATGGGTGTTTATGATTTCCAAACATCTGCAGATCACCAGGTACTGGGGCTGCAGCAGAAATATTCTCATCTTTAACAGCTTAATTACAAATATAGATCTCCCCCCCCCCAAAAAAAGGTAACCGTGACTTACCGACTGGCTAGGCTGACGTTATCACCATAAAGAGAAAATTCTGCCAAGGGAAAAAACCATAAATTTTAATTAAATAACATTAATCGCCAGTGGCTTCAAGACAGCTAGCACTTTGTAATTTAAAATAATGGCAGTACTAGAACAGTGTTCATCTAATAATAACCTTCAATGAAAAGGAATGTTTCAACCTGAAATTGAAAACTACAGAGGTGCCATTTGGCCAGGGAAAAAAATTCCAGAGATAAGCACCACTTCAAAAGAAAGCTCTTTCCAATCACTTTTACATTTTGAACATCTGGATAAGATTTTGAAGGTCTGCTGGATAGTACGTGGTCC
>NW_015388473.1:60659-64661 GCF_001527695.2 Protobothrops mucrosquamatus
TAGAACAGTGTTCATCTAATAATAACCTTCAATGAAAAGGAATGTTTCAACCTGAAATTGAAAACTACAGAGGTGCCATTTGGCCAGGGAAAAAAATTCCAGAGATAAGCACCACTTCAAAAGAAAGCTCTTTCCAATCACTTTTACATTTTGAACATCTGGATAAGATTTTGAAGGTCTGCTGGATAGTACGTGGTCCTCCAAATATCCTTTCCTAAGCAGTTTGGGCATTACACAGAACACGGAATCGGAGGGCTGGAAAGGACCTTGGAGGTCATCTAGTCTAACCCCCCTGCTCAAGTAGGAGACCTTATAACATTCCAGACAAATGGCTGTCCAATGGCTGTCTTCTTAAAAAACCTCCAGTGATGAAGCACCCACAACTTCTGGAGGCAAGCCGTTCCACTGATTAATTGATCAGGGTTTATAGAACCACCGAGTTGAATAGGATCTCGGAGGTCTTCTAGTTCAGACATGTCAAACACAAGGCCCGGGGGCCGGATGCGGCCCACGAAGTGGTTTCATGTGGCCCACGAAGCTATCCTGGAAACAGTGAGGGAACGGCCCCCGCTGCCTTGGCCCTGGCCCACACTGGCCAGGAGCCAATGTACAATTTTGTGGTGGCCATCTGTGCTGAAACGTATTCAGTCTTAGCTCCACAAGGCCGTCTGGAAACGGCTTGGTGCCACAGGTGCTCGAGGGCCAGGCTGGGCGTTTGACCTCTGCTGCTCAGGGCTCCAGGCAGCCCGTGCCACCATCCAGCCCCCCTCCGCATGGCCTGAGAGGAACAGTGAGGCTCCTACAGTGGACCATGCCTTGGCACTTGCCCCGGTCCCACCCCCTTCTGCCAGAGACCCTCAGATCTGCCCCACTCCTGCCCAGGCCCCCACAGGCACCCTTGACGGGAACGATGTAGAGCTGGCCATGCCCACCCAGTAGGCCACACCCACTCTGTCCATGCCCACCCAGTAGGCCGCACTCACCCTGGCCACACACACCCCCCAAGGGCAACTGCAATGCTGATGTGGCCCTCAATGAAATTGAGTTTGACACCCCTGTTCTAGTCCAACCCCCCACTCAAGGCTACAGGCTGGTAGCAAGGCACTTACAGATGCTGGACCATCTCTGATATCCCCAGGGGGTATCCGCGGACTTCCAAAAATAATTTTAAAAACAATCCTAGAAACCAGCATCTAAAAGTCTGCTGATCCCTGGTTTAGAATGGACAGAAATTTTAAACATTTAAAAGGCAACCACCACCCCCCCCAAAAAATCTCCCAAGTGACTGAAGTCTGGACCCTCTACAGTTGGGACTCACCATCTGCATCTGGGTAACTGTTGATGACACTCATGGACGCAGACTTGGGCAGGTGACCACAGGGAGAACTTGGGGACAAACCATAAACCTGCTTCCTCTTGCCACGTTCCTGAAGACAAGACCAGATAAGGGGGATTCATCACCTCAGCTACAGGAAAGGTCCAGAGTTTGTGTCCCACCACTCCTCTGCTTCGTGCCACGCCAAAACTTACTGACTTGGGATAAGCCATAACGTGCCCCTTTGGGGTGTGTTTTTTTAGAGCAATGAGGAAACACACACACACCATCGTTTATAAAGCCAGCTTTGCCGTTTAGCACGTTAGGCAAAGCTGCTTAGTATTGTAACCCATCATGTCTTTTGACTCCAGCAGTGAAACAGGTAGTCCTCGGCTTACGACTACGACTGAGCCCCAAATTTCTGTTGCTAAGTGAAACAGTGACCTTTCTTGCCACTGTTAAGTGAATCGCTGCAGTTGTTAAATTACTAACGCGGTTGTTAAGTGAATCCGACTTCCCCATTGACTTTGCCTGTCAGCAGCTCGCAAAAAGGTGAGTCACGTGACCCTGGGATATAAATATGAGTCAGTTACCAAGTGTCTGAATTTTGATCATGTGACCATGGGGATGCTGCAATGGTTGCAAGTGTGAAAAACAGTCCTCAGTCCCTTTTTTCAGGGCCGTTGTAACTTGAACAGTTACTAAACGAACTGTTGTAAGTCAAGGACTACCTGTACTTGTTTTAATGGGGAAAGATATGAAAAACAGGGATAGAGCGATAGGAGCAAAGTCTATACTTCAAAAAGTTTGAGTTGTATCTTTAACTGTCACAGCTCACTCGAAGGTTCTGCTCCCATGACAACTTAACCAGATCAGCTGAAGATCTAGCACAGGGGTAGTCAACCTTGGCTCTTTTATGACTCGTGGACTTCAACTCCCAGAATTCCTGAGCCAGCTTAGCTGGCTCAGGAATTCTGGGAGTTGAAGTCCACGAGTCATAAAAGAGCCAAGGTTGACTACCCCTGATCTAGCAGATGAATTCTATAACTTGCTAAGTTTGTTTAGAATTAATGCCAGTTTGCTTTTTCATGGTTTACTCTGTGTATTCCTATGGAATTTACTCTCTGCATCTTTAAATTTGTCTGTCTGGGAATCTGGCAAACTTACCTGAGACATCACCTGGCCCTCCTCCTCCTCCTCCTCCTCTTCGTCCTGAGAAAGCAGGGATCCCATTTCATCATTGCTATGAATAATAGGGGCTCGCCGGGGGTCTTTTCTTGCCAAGGAATGCCCATCCAGTTGCTCCGTGGAGTCAAGTTCCCCGGGTGCCAGTTCTTTCAAACTTAAGCTGAAACAGATGAACATAGTTCAAACATCAATCAGGACATCATTTGCTTTCAGTTGACTAGGTGCTGGGACCCATGCTGATGCTCCCACCTCAGTTCTGAGCAGTCTCAAAAAGCACCTGCAAGGGAGAAAATTGCAAACCATTTCAACAATGACCATCCCAGATTTATCCCTCGCAGACCTATTAACCTACCATGTGACTGGCTTGAGTCTACTGTAATGTGAAACACAACCACTGTGTTTTATTGAAGAGAGATGGCTCAGCGCAGAATTGAATCCCAACGCCAGCACAAATCTACCTCCAACTATTTAGGCAACTCTGCTATTTTTAAGAGGGAAAAAAATATACATATCATAAAATATATTTTATCGATGTCCCACATCTAAATAAACCTCACAGGGGTTTTGGCGACATCACCAGACATCACCATAGATTGTTGCATACAACTGGCTTTTCCCCATTCTGAAAAGCTATAGAACCGGTTTTTCCTGCTTGGGGGGGGGGGGTAAGTGGGCCACATTTGCATAGAACTTCACTGTCCTGCAACCCACCCCTCCTGTTCAAATAATCTATTTGTCTTGGCAGGCTTTTGGAACTCAAGACAATTTTAATCTGAAGAATTTTTGTACCATCATTTTAAAAATATGGTTTGAATCCTTGTGAATGAGGGGAGGCAGCAGAAATGCTTTGCAGAATATATTCCAGTTAACTAAACCGTAAGTTACATCAAACTGAGCCTTTTTTAAGGGTTTGCATGACCCTCTGAACTCATGGGCTGGGTCCATGTAACATTCCAGGCACAAATGTGGTTGAATAGTTTGCGATTGAGTGTATTTTGCGAACAGAGGAAAAATGGCATTAAAAATGAGTTTGGTTAACCTGCAAGTTCAGATACGGACATTGCAGTGCTGAGTCCTTTTCTGTCCCCCTAAGTTTATTTATTTATTTATTTATTTATTTATAATAAGACTTATATGCCGCCCTTCTCCCCCATGGGACTCAGGGCGGCTCACAGCATATTAAAAAACAATACAAAACATTTCCCTATAAAAGCCAATTAAAAACCAAATATTTGTAGCTGTGTCTTGTTTAAAATCATTAAAATTGTCCCTATTTAAAAATTCACCCTAGGTCAGTCCGGCTTGCTGAAAAAGCCATGTCTTGAGGGCGCGGCGGAAGGTTAAGAGATCCGGAATCATCCGAATCTCGGGGGGTAGTTCGTTCCAGAGGGTGGGGGCACCCACAGAGAAGGCCCTCCCCCTGGGGGTCGCCAGCCGACATTGCTTGGCCGACGGCACCCTGAGGAGGCCCGCTCTGTGGGAGCGTACCGGTCTGTGGG
>NW_015388473.1:65956-67081 GCF_001527695.2 Protobothrops mucrosquamatus
GTGGATATGTACAGCTGAGTGTCATTGCAGTGCTGAGTCCTTTTCTGTCCCCCTAAGTAAACTTATCATTGACAAAGAGACTGCGGTTTCTTCCTTCACTCCCCATCTCTGGGAAAGACTGTTGAGAAAGCAGTTGGTTCACTGGGATGAAGAACCTTGGAAGAAACAGATAATCCCAGCACTTTTCATTCAGGTTTCAGGCTAGAATTTAGTATTACATGAAATTACCCAGTGAGATCCTCTGCTGGTTTTGGGTTTGGTATCTTTAGTACCTTTAGTTCACTAATTATACTCAGTTTTACCTTTTGACTTTTTTAATCTGTTAAAAGTGAGCTGGTTGCATCTGAAGAGAGAACGTGGGGGAGTTTATAAAGATGAATGAGGAGATGAAAGAAGTTATTTTAAAAATGGGGAAAAAATTGAAGAATCCATAGGGCAGTTTACAGATGAAATTAAACAGATTAACAACAAAGTGGAAATTTTAGAAAGTAAAATAGAAATAATAAGCAGAGAGATGAAAAAGCACTTAAGACTTTAATGAAATTCAGGAAGAGAATCAGATCAATTCTAGAGGATAATAGGAGAGGATAATAGGGATAGGTTATAGTTTTTTTACAGCATTTCTGGAATGTGATGCAGATAATATGGAAATTGAAATTGATAAAATTTATAGAATCAATACTGTACACAATTTGCAAAATTAAGAAATTGTACCAAAGGATAGTCTGTGCACGATCACAATTGACCCCAAAATGTATGTTGTTAAGTGAGAACTTGTTGACGTTTGCCCCATTTTACATCCTTTCTTGTCACAGTTGTTAGGTGAATCACTGCAGTTGATAAGTTAAGTGAATCCGGCTTCCCCATTGACTTTGCTTGTTAGAAGCTGCAAAAGGGGATCACGTGACCCTGGGAAGCTGCAATGGTCATACATATGAACCAGTTGCCAAGCATCTGAATGTAAATCATGTGACCATGGGGATGCTGCAATGGTCATAAGTGTGAAACATGGTCATAAGTCACTTCTTTCTGTGCCGTTGTAATTTCAAGCGGTCATTAAGTGAACTGCTGTAAGGACTATCTGTAATAAGGAGAAGAAATTTCCCTGGCAACGGTTGATGAATA
>NW_015388473.1:67643-109976 GCF_001527695.2 Protobothrops mucrosquamatus
CTTCACAAGGCCTTGGTAAGGCCACACTTGGAATACTGCATCCAGTTTTGGTCACCGCGATGTAAAAAAGCTGTTGAGACTCTAGAAAGAGTACAGAGAAGAGCAACAAAGATTATTAGGGGACTGGAGGCTAAAACATACAAGGAACGGTTGCTGGAATTGGGTATGTCTAGTTTAACGAAGAGAAGGATGAGGGGGGACATGATAGCAGTCTTCCAATATCTCAGGGGCTGCCCCAAAGAAGAGGGAGTCAAGCTATTCTCCAAAGCCCCTGAAGGCAGGACAAGAAGCAACGGATGGAAACTAAGCAAGGAGAGAAGCAACCTAGAACTAAGGAGAAACTTCCTGACAGTGAGAACAATTAACCAGTGGAACAACCTGCCTCCAGAAGCAGTGAATGCTCCAACACTGGAAGTTTTTAAGAAGAGACTGGACAGCCATTTGTCCGAAATGGTATAGGGTTTCCTAACTGAGCAGAGGGTTGGACTAGATGACCTCCAAGGTCCCTTCCAACTTTATTATTATTACTATTATTACTAATAATAATAATAATAATACAATTTAATAAAGATTATAGAAAGACAGGAAAACAATTAATGAACCAATTATAATAAGGAAAGTTTGTGAGACTATAAAAAAATTACAACAGGGAAAGCACCTGGAGCGGATGGTTTATCAGTCTCTTATAATAAACATATGAAGATGAACTACTGTAATCATTGTAACACAGGATGAACTTTATTTTCCTGGAACAATAGCAGACAGTTGGATAGAAACCGTAGAGCATTAATACTAAAGAAGATCAAGATTTGACCTCGACCCAAAATTATCAACTGATATCACTACCAAATAATGATAATGTTATTTAGGACTGAGACTGCCTGATTTGAAACTGTATTTTGCAGCCTTCTGCTTAGCCTGAATGAAAGAGTGAATTCTGCTGAAAAATAAGAGAATTAGAAGACCTAAGGTTTAAATGACATGGATTTCTATGGTACAATAAAATTAAAGTTAATGTAGATTTTAATAATCATTACATTAGAAGTGCCATATTGAGAATATGGAACAGATATAAAACCTGATTGTGCCCAAAAATGCTTTTATGGATCTCAGCACAAGAAACATTTTACAGGGTTGTTAGAACAGAAAAATGGAGAATGGTAACAAAAATGTTTAAAGATCAACATTCAACTGAAACCAGAACTTTTCTTGTTGGAATTAATGGACGGTCAATTGGAAAACAGTGATGGAAGATTATTTTTATTTAATCTATACCATGTCTATTATATTTGCAAAAATAAAAACAAAGACTAAAAAGGCTGAAAAATAGTTTTTTTTATCCCAGAGCTGTAACCATATTAAATAGTATTGTATAGCGCAACATTGAAGTGCAGTATTAGGGGCAGCACAATGGTGAATAGAATGTGAAGGATGTGTGTATATAATGTATGTTTTTACTTGTGGTTTTTACTTGTGTGTAGCGTGCACTGTGGACAGCACTTAATTTCGTTGTGAGATACACAATGACAATAAAGATATTCTATTCTAAAATGAAAAGATTGTGAAATACCCCAAATGGAAGACTGGCTTGTGACGATGACAGAATGAGCAGAGATGGCAAAATTAACTAAAATTAATAAAACCTTAATTTCATTTTTCATCGGGATCCATTCATAACTTTTTGGAATGCAGGTCTGGCACTCAAAAGGCTAAGCGGGGCCACCTCACCCCCAAATTCTACCATCTTTGTGCTGCAAAGCAATTTATATTGAGGTACTATATCTCCTTTAACCAGTAGGTGTCACCTAAGATGAAGCAAAGAAAAAATAGAATTCTCCACTAAAATAAAAACCTCAGCAAACTGGATCACATACAAATCAGCATTATTGGCAGGCTACTAGTAGCACCTTCTCAGACTAACAAAGTCTACTAAAAGGTACAGTCCTCGACTTATAACAGTTCATTTAGTGACTGTTACAATGGCATTGAAAAAAGTGACTTATGACTGTTTTCCACACTTACGACCATTGCAGCATCCCATCGTGTGATCAAAATTCAGACACTTGGCAGCTGACTCATTTTTATGACAACTGCAGTGTCCCGTGGTCATGTGATCATCTTTTGCCTTCCAACCAGCAAAGTCAATGGGATTCATTTAACAACCGCGTTACTAAATTAATTAAATTAAGGAGAAAGTAAGTGAAGTGATTCGCTTAACAAATGTGGCAAGGAAGGTGATAATGTGGGGCAAAATTCGCTTAACAAATGTCTCTTAGCAACGTAAATTTTAGGCTCAGTTGTGCTTATAAATTGAGGACTACCTGTATAGATTTTTCATCAGCTGGATCTGACAATATGAGCTATCGTTTCCAAAAATGTATTCCTATTAATAAAATGTAGTAGTCTGAAAAAGTGCAACCAGAACCCTGATTTTTGTCTCCCGTGGAATAGCATCGCACTTCTTCTACAACACACAGACACATAGACACACAAAACCTCGGACAGGAGGAAGAGCGCCGCCGGGCGGGCAGGCAGGAGTCTTGCTCGGCTGTGGCTTGGGGGGCACTTTTTTCAGTGCCATTGTAACTTCAAACAGTCACTCAGCGAACTGTTGTAAGTCAAGGACTACCTGTACTTTATCACTTTCCCCCCCCCCTTTTTTTTTTGGGTCGTCAAGTTTTTGACCCCTTGCTAGGCGACTGGTGGTACTCAGATATTGCCATATCCTAAAAGTGGTACAATGGGTGAAAAGGTTGAAAAGCCCTGCACTAGAGGGGGAGGCAAGGAATGCTGCAGGTCCCGTCCCCTATGGAGGTACATCTAGTGAGATCCAGAAGAAGGGCCTTCTCCGTGGTGGCTCCAGAACCATCCCTCCAGACTGCCACACACACAGACCAGCTTTCGGAAGGCCCTGAAGATGTCGTTCTACCAGCAGGCCTGGGGAACCCAGAGTGGCCATTAAATGGCTGATATGAGTGTGTGTTGTCACCGAGGGAGGGATGGGGGGGTTACTATTTTATTATTATTTTTTTTGCTATTTTTTATTTTTATTTCTTCGACATTGTGTTTTTCTCTTCTGTAAGTCGCCTAGAGTCGGCTTGAGTAGGCAGCTATATACATTTTCTAAAATAAATATAAATAAATAAATGGCTGTTGCGGTGGGGAAAACGGAAAGAAGGAATGCTATGTCCAGTGCGTTGCCTTGAACTCCGGACTTAAAGGCAAGAGAACAAAAATCTAACAAATGAATCCACAAGCAAATGGTGGCTATGCAGTGGTGGGATTCAGCCAGTTCGCACCACTTCGGCAGAACCGGTAGCTAATTTTTTTGTTTCCCAGGCCCAGAATGGACTTCCGGAAGCGGCATCCACACAGAGAACCGGTTGTTCACATATTTGAATCCCACCACTGTGGCTATGCATGTTTTACTTTCACTCCTGGCCATGTTCATCGAAAGAGGAGGTCCTGCAAATAAATAAAGTCTGGAAACATGGGAGGATTTTTTTCCTCTTTAGCTGAAAACTGAGCTTCATGCACTTTTCACATCCCCATGAACAAACACAGAAATATGGAGTGATGTATTCAATCTCCTCTCACTCACTTTTTCCTGAATGAGGTCATCCCCTGGCCTGGACTCCCATCTGGCTGGGTTTTCTACCCCGGGTCAGTCCCAGCACCACCCTCTCGTAAATTTAGCTTTCCCCATCCTCTGCCAATCTAGTCAGATTTTGTTTAATATTTGCAAAAATCAAAGGGCGCCAGCAGGAAGCAGATCCTGGATGGAACCTGGTCCTTAATATATCCTAGCAAACATCCCTCCCAGGTGCTGCAGATATTTGCAAGGCACAAGCCAAAATGGGGTCCAATGGCCATAAATCAGGAAGAGCTGTTTTTCCAGGCCAGGCTGCTGAAACACAGAGATAAAGATGGAACAAAAGCTAGCAAAGAGGGTACAAGACATTATAATTCTTTTGCCTCCAGCAAGCAACGGCTCCAGCTGCCAGAATTAAAACTGGACACCAGCTTTCCCCAATCTTCCCATCCAAATTTCCCAGTCTTTGGCCACGCTGGCTGGGGAACCTGGGAGCTGTTGTCCCAACACATTGAAAGGGCTGCAGCACACAGGGCAACAAAAAACACACCAAAACACTAAGTGTACAGTATTTTGCTTCTACGGTATTTTTCCTAGGCAGTGAAATTCAGGACCATTTCCTTTGGAGGAGAAAAAACAGTCATAAACCAGTTTCTAAAACACAAGGGTTGGATTTCGACACAATGACATCAGAAAAACACATTTCTTTCAACTTAAAGTAATTATAGGTAATCCTCGACTTATAACAGTTCATTTAGTGACCGTTCAAAGTTACAACGGCACTGAAAAAAGTGAATCATAACCGTTTTTCACACTTATGACTGTTGCAGAATCCCCATGGTCACATAATCACAATCCAGATGCTTGGCAACTGGTTCATATTTATGACCGTTGCGGTGTCCTGGGATCATGTGATCCGCTTTTGCGACCTTCTGACAAGCAAAGTCAATGAGGAAGCCAGATTCACTTAACAATCATATTACTAATTTAACAAATGCAATGATTCACTTACAGTAACAACTGTGGCAAGAAAAGTCGTAAAATGGGGCAACTCACTTAACAAATGTTTCACTTAGCAACATAAATTTTGGGCTCAATTGTGGTCGTAATTCGAGGACTACCTGTACACGCTAAGGCATTTACATGTAACAAGAAGCCATATTGTTGTTGACCACTTAGCCCATTCATTACTCTGTATGTGACTTCGTGCACTTAGTGTACAATTTATGACTTAGTGCACTTTCAGTCCAAATTGGGTTTATTCAGTAAATAATGACTTAATATGATTTCAAAATGTCTACCAGCTGCAATACCCCATTAATCCATACAGGGTTAGGGTGAGGTTTAAGGTCATATTCTCTCATCAGCAGTGGCTTGGGAACATTCCTCAATGTGTGGGACTTTTTTCCAGTCCCTCCTGGTGATTCTGGGGATTGGAGTTCAACTTTCTGCAGCAAAGCACATCTCCTGCCACTGAGTGATCAGCTAAAGTTGTTAGCAACTCTTCAAACAAAGGTCTGGACTAAATTAATTATTTGTGGCAAAGCACTAAATTCAACAATGAAAAAATTAGAAGAGCCAACCATAGCACATGTGCTGACTTGCTATAGCAAGAGCAGACAATCTTTGGGGTTGGGGGCACTTTTTAAATATTAAAATGGCATAGAATGGCCGCCATGGTTTGCTTATTTTATATTTTATTTTATTTATTTTTTTCCACCTTTCTTACTTTATAAGTAACTCAAGGTGGCAATCATAATAATAGACGTGATGAATGGAACACAAATCTTATTTGTCCGTTTATTTTTAAAATTATTAACAAATAATATTTGTCTCTCCAACTATTTTCCCCACAACAACAACCCTGCGAGGTGGGTTGGGCTGAGAGAGAACGACTGGCCCAAAGTCACCCAGCCAGCTTTTATGCATAAAACAAGACTAGAACTCACCATCTCCTGGTTATGGGGCCCAAAGCCAAACAGCTGGGTTTCATGGATAAGGCAAGACTAGAACTCAGTGTCGCCTGGTTATTGGCCCAAAGTCACCCAGCCAGCTTCCATGCCTGAGACAGGGCTAGAACTCACCATCTCCTGGTGATTGGCCCCAAATCGCCTCGCCGGCTTTCATGGCTAAGGCGGGACTAGAACTCACCGTCTCTTGTTTCTAGGTCAGCACTTTCGCCACTAGGCCAAACTGGCTTTTTAATCAACAAAATTCTGCAGGAAACCAGTTAGCCCACAATGTTCTCTTTGATCTCAGGAAAAGTGATGCTTTCTAGCAGGCTAACTTCCCATTTCATTTTTTAAAATTCCTTCTTTAAGGGCTTAGACCAGTGGTTCTCAACCTTTTTAATGCCGCGACCCCAACCGGTCGTAAGTCGAGGACTAAACCGGTCGTAAGTCGAGGACTAAACCGGTCGTAAGTCGAGGACTAAACCGGTCGTAAGTCGAGGACTACCCAACCGGTCCTAAGTCGAGGACTTTCCCTGCCCGGGAGCGCCGCGCATGCGTGGTTCCGCCCCCTGCGCCGGCCGAGGCGTAGCTGGCAAGCGGCAGAGACGGAGCAGGCCGACCACCAGCTGGCCCAGCCCAAGGGAGGTAAGGCACCCGCCGGAAAAGGGGGAAAAAATGGCGGACAAAAAAAATGGCGGACAGCCTTGCTTGGCGCCCCCCATGAAATGGTCGATCGACCCCAAATGGGGTCCCGACCCACAGGTTGAGAACCACTGGCTTAGACGCAGAGGCAGTCAACCTTGGCTCTTATATGACTCGTGGACTTCAACTCCCAGAATTCCTGAGCCAGCTAAGCTGGCTCAGGAATTCTGGGAATTGAAGTCCACGAGTCATAAAAGTGCCAAGGTTGACTACCCCTGGCTTAGAGGGTACTACGAAAATTGTCTGGAGGCACCCTGGTCTCCAGAGTGACCATGTCGCTTACCCCTATTGCCCCAGAGGGCATAAAACAGCACTTTTCAATAGTTTACCTTCGCTGGTCAAAATCTGGGTCCTCTTCCAGCACTTTTCCGGGCTCCCAGCTGTGCCTTCGGAAGGAATCGTAGGCGTGACTGGATCCTCTCAAGGTCCGGGACGGGCGCATGTGCACATTCAAGAACTGGCTGATGTCTTCCTCCTTCTCCTCTTCCTCCTCAGTGACTTCCCAGTCTCCTGCCAAAGAGGGGCCTGGCTCCATGGTTGCCAAGCAATGGTGTTTCTGGTTGCATTCATAGGGGTGCATCTCCGAGGTCGAGGGGTTCATGCCTTGCAAAAGGGGGGGATGCCAAAGACCAGAAGGCTTTGGGGAAGAGGAAGGGGCAGGAGAAAAAAAAAGGAGAAAGTCAAATTAAATAAGGCCGGTCATTCGGGTTTTGGAATTTGCAGTCTTGAGGCTAAGTGAAATTTAAAATTCAGCTATTGTGCCGAGTAGACAAGTTAGTCTTTTCACAGTAATTTACTTCTGAAGTAAGATAATAATCCCACCTCACAAGACATGCTTAGCTATTAATATTTGAACCGTGGTTTATTCCAGGAACCCAATTTGTTGAGTTTGCACAACACATAACATAATGCAGGGCTTTTCAACCTTTTCACCCATTGTACCACTTTTAGGATATGGCAACATCCGAGTACCACCAGTCGCCTAGCAAGGGGTCAAAAACTTGATGACCAAAAAAAAAAAAAAAGGAAAAAAGTGATGAAGTACTGGTAGTCCTCGACTTACAACAGTTCGCTTAGTGACTGTTCGAAGTTACAATGGCCCTGAAAAAAGTGCCCCCCAAGCCACAGCCGAGCAAGACACCTGCCTGCCCACCCAGCAGCGCTCTTCCTCCTGTCCAAGGTTTTCATTGCTGTGAGCATTTCTGTTGAGGATTGGCAGCGTGTGTGGGGTGGGGGGGTGTTTGGTTTTTATTCCCCCCGTATACTGGGTGGTTGCAGCAGGTTTTGGTCACTTCACATGACCCTGGGACACTGTGACCGTCATAAATATGAATCGGTTGCCAAGCATCTGAATGTAAATCACAAGACCCTGGAGAGGCTGCAGCATTCCAGCTGATTGGCGCTTCTTCTGGGCTCAGCAGAAGTGCCAGGATCAGTGCTGAGCTCCAGCTAGAGCCTGGCGCTGATCCTGGCGCTTCCGCTGAGCCCTGACAGCCCCGAAGAAGCGCTGATCCTGGCGCTTCCGCTGAGCCCTGACAGCCCCGAAGAAGTGCTGATCAGCTGGAAAGCAGCACTGATCCTGGCGCTTCCGCTGAGCCCTGACAGCCCTGCAGCTCCAGCCGTCTCTCGCTCAGGCTTGTGCGGTGCTGCCACCGGTTCAGCTCATTCCCCTCCCCCGCTACCACTTTTCTAGGATGGCTGCGTACCCCCTGCCAGGTGCCAATGTACCCCAGGTGGTACCCGTACCACTGGTGGAAAAGCCCTGATATAAAGCATAATGCTGTGCCTAGTTCACAAAGACACATTAAGTTCCAGTGTGGATGGTTAAGTTGGGGGTACAGGGTGTGACGCTGCCACTGAGTAAAGAGTAAAGAAAGCAGGTGAGTTGCTCCTGGAGTCTTTAAAAGCCAAACTGGGAAGGCGGAAGCCTGCCACTCCCTCAACCCCACCCCCCCTCCCCCTTGGGGGGGGAGAAGGAAAATTAAAAAAACACCACAACAACTTTATGTTCCCAAACTCTACAGTCCTCTTATCATCACAGCATCTCCTCTCGTCTTTTATCTGAGCAAGCAGGCACAGATACATTTCTATTTTCGAAGCATGCCTATTTGAGAGCCCAGCAACATCCTTAAAAAAAAAATATCTGGGGTTTAATAAATAACATGCAAGCTCCCCCTTTTAATATGTAGAAATTAAACTACTATTAAATAGTAAAGTCACATGTCTATGGAGATCCTCAGTCATCCGGGTCCTGGTTGTCCCAAAGATGCTTTTTCAGTTGGCAACTGGACTTTCTTGTTTTTCTTTGAAGACCTTTCGCTTCTCATCCAAGAAGCTTCTTCAGCTCTGATATATAAATCTATAAATCCTTCCATTTCCCACCATCCAGTCAGAGCTTAAGAAGCTTCTTGGATGAGAAGCGAAAAAACAACAACAAAGTCCAGGTGCCTTGTGAAAAAGCACCTTTGGGACAGTAAAGTCACATACTCATGTTGAAGTTGCTAAAAAGCTTTCTTCTATTTGTAGCCGTCCAGAAAAGGAATAATGAGACAGTTGTGCCCCGCACAACAAATTCTGCAAGCAATACTCCAAAATTTCATCCAATCTTTTGGACATGTTAGGTCAGTGATGGCGAACCTTTTAGAGACCGAGTGCCCAAACTGCAACCCAAAACCCATTTATGCATTGTCAGGTGCCGGGTGCGTGTGGCCCATTGGGTGGGCGTGGCTGCGGTGGTAACGGCAGACTGGGTGGGACTAAAAAGTTCAATCAATCAATTTCAACTTTGCAAGATTTTTTTTTTCCCGTGAGAAGTTGAAATTGACTGATTGATTGAACCTTTTTTTTGTTTTGCACACGGCAGCAGAGATCTAAAGCAAAAAGGTTTTATAAAACCCAGCTGAAGGCCTAGGACTGGGGCAACGGTGCGCGTGCCCACAAAGAGGGCTCTGAGTGCCGCCTCTGGCACCCGTGCCATAGGTTCACCACCACTGGGTTAGGTGATGGGCAACCAGCATCTGATAATTCAGGGAAACAGCACGTTTGAAGAATACCCAATAGGCAGAACATTTCAGCCATGTTTTTAGGCAAATTTCTTTTGTGATCCCATCCTATACAACATGACAAAACTGAAAACAACAGGCTATTACCTACAACAGTTCGCTTAGTGACCATTTGATGTTACAATGGCACTGAAAAAAATGACATGACCATTTTTCACACTTATGAGCATTGCAGCATCCCCATGGTCACAAGATTTACATTCGGATCCTTGTCAACTGACTCACATTTATGACGGTCACAGTGTCCCGGGGTCACGTGATCCCCTTTGGCGACCTTCTGACAAGCAAAGTCAATAGGGGAAGCCAGATTCACTTAACAATCGTGTTACTGATTTAACAACTGCAACGATTCGCATAACAAATGCAGCAAGAAACGTCGTAAAATGGAGCAAAACTCACTTAACAAATTTCTCACTTAGCAACATAAATTTTGGGCTCAATTGTGATGATAACCTGAGGACCACCTGTACTAACACTGTTATACAGGTAGTCCTCGATTTACGACCACAATAGAGCCCAAAATCTCTGTTGTTAAGTGAGACATTTAAGTACTATTTTGCCCCATTTTATGACCTTTCTGGCCACAGTTGTTAAGTGAATCACTCCAGTTGATAAATAACACGGTTGTTAGGTGAATCTGGGTTTCCCATCGACTTTGTTTGTCAAAAGGTTGCAAAAAGTGATCACATGACCCCAGGATGCTGCAACGGTCATAAGTATGAACCAATTGCCAAGCATCTGAGTTTTGATTGGGGTGGCTACAAAAGTCATGTGTGAAAAATGATCAGAAGTCACTTTTTCCAGTGCCGTTGTAACTTTGAACGGTCACTAAATGAGCTGTTGTAAGTTGAGGACTACCTGTATATTCGCACACATGCTTAACCTGTTTTTATACATCAAATTGTAAACTAACTAAGCAGAGTTCACTTGCACAATACACTGTGTCTCAAAATGTGGCCAAGATTAACCTGAACCACACTTTGCTTATACTATCAATGCACCTGCTAGATATTTACCCTAACCTAGTTAAGTTTGATGTGCAAACAGTATATAAAAAAAGACAAGCAACAAAAATGCTTTTTACTATCTCTTTTTAAAGAGACTCAGCTGGATGACTTTGGGCTGACTGGCAAGAAATAGTGAATCCCGCCTTAGGCATGAAGTCTTGGACCAATCATCAGGAGACTCAGAGTACTAGTCCCGCCTTAGCCAGCTGAGTGACTTTGGGCCAATCTCTCTCAGCCCAACCTCACAGGGTTGTTGTGGGGAAAATGGGAGCAGGAAGGAATATTGTGAATGTTTTCCCCCTTAAACCACTTATAGAGTAATAAAGGCAGGATTAAAAAAATCTAAATCTAATAAATACTATCAATAAAATTAAAAAAAAACTTCAATTATAGCCCATACCGGATTGGAAAAGTACCTTTCACCTCTGTAGATGAGATAGGTCTCTCCTCCCATAATTCCCAACCAGCACACCTGTTTGCCAGGTGTACAGGCAGGGAACCATGGGAATTGAGTCATTCGAAGCCATTTAATTAGAAACTGTTTCCTCAAATCCAACTGAAGCAGCCAGTTGCCCGCTCTTAAAAATGTGAGGGAAAAAAAATGCAAATCTGAGGAATAATAGCGACAGTATCTACACTTTAAGCATTGATAGATATAAATCTGCTTTTTAAAGTATGTGTGTGTGTGTGTCCACTTTAAAAATAAGGATGTATGAACATTTTGCTCATACATACATATATACACCCAAAACAGGAACTAGGTTTTTCTTTTAAAATCCCCGTTTCCTAGGCTTGTTGGAAATAATTTGCCTTTCTTGCCAAATCCATCCTCCCTCAGTGGCCGGAGGGGGAGTAAGAAAAAGATGCTGGCCACGATCCACCTCAGCCCTGTGGAAAAATGGCTGTGGGTAAAGAATCCAACAGCCAGCTGAGATAAAGCAGGAATTTACCCCCCTCACAAGCAAAAATCACATTTCTGGATTGCTGAAGTTTCAGTCTTTTTCATTAGCAATTATTTCCAAAAGCAAAATGGTTCCTCCCACATTCTTGAGGAAACAAAATGGCGTCACTGCGGTCAAGCATTGCCACTGGCCAAGATGGGAAGCCGGGAGAGTGCAACACCAGGCCATCTTCTGAAAAAAAAGCACAATTTTACCAGTGACCCTAGAAGCAGACCAGCAGACAGAGGAAGAGATAGAGGAAGAGAGAAAAATTTGGTTTGGGCTGAATTTCGGTCAGAACTGAAAGAGGTCCCAGCCTGAAAACAGAAGTGAAGTGGTGTCACTTCCACACCCAGAAAGAAAGCAAGTGTGAAGCTGAGGAAAGAGCTGCAGCATGATACGTTCCTCTCTGAGTGTGTCTATGTGTGTGCCTTGTGTGTGTGTGTTAAGTAGAAAGTGTGAGATGAGACTTGCACGTATGGTTGCTAGGCAACTGCCCATTTCCAGGATTCTTCTGAGGAATGGGATCTACTTTCTCCATTGGAGTCCCAAAACAGTGTCCACCTGTAAGAAGGCCAACCTGGATTTGTGGCTAGTCCTCAGCGGCACACGGTTCTTCCTGCCAGCAGAGGCCTTAATAATAGAATTAACAGTGTTGGAAAAGACCTTTGAGGTCTTCTTGCCCTTGCAAGATCTTAACACAAGACGCAGGATGGGGTGCTCCCTCTTGAAGTGGCTGGCCCAGGATCCTAATTTAATGGAATAGGAATAGGAATAGGAATAGGAATAGGAATGGGAATGGGAATGGGAATGGGAATAGAGTAGAATAGAATAGAATAGAATAGAATAGAATAGAATAGAATAGAATAGAATAACAGAGTTGGAAGAGACCTTGAAGGTCTTCTAGTCTAACCCACTGCTCAGGCAGGAAACCGTATACCACTTCAGACAAATTTAAAGGCACTTCAGACAAATATAAAGGCAATTTAATCTCACTCCTGGGCAAAATCCCAAACAATTCAGTGCAGATAATAGGGCAACCTCCCATGATTTTACTAAGCTTCCCCTGCAGCCATATTCTCAGTGATACTTTGGTAGCAATTCTTAGGCCTAAAAATTTACCACAGATACAGCACCATAATATGGTGTATTATATGGATGCAGGTCCACCTTAAGGAGGAAACCTATATGAAATTTATTTTTATACTAGCTGTACCCGGCCACGCGTTGCTGTGGCTCAGTCTAGTTAAATGGAAAAGAAAGAAAAGAGAAAGTGCACGTTTGTAATATGTTTACATCCAACAGATGGCACTGTTTTTCAAAAAAAGCATGTTTTTACCTGTCACAGGTGTGACATCTATATAATATAGGTATATAAAAACACACGCGTATTCGAATGCAACGTTGTGTCAAAATTTCAAAGCAATCGGTGAAGAACTTTCGGAGATTTAAGATTTTGAACAAATGAACATTTACATTTTTATTTATATAGATCACACAGGTAGTCTTTGACTTATGACCACAATTGAGCCCAACTTTTCTATTCTTAACCAAGACAGTTGTTAAGTGAGTTTTGCCCCATTTTACAATCTTTCTTGCCACACTTGTTAAGTGAATCAATGCAGTTAAGTTAGCAACACAGTTGCTAAGTGAATCTGACTTCCCCCTTTAATTTTGTCAGAAAATCACAAAAAAAAGAGGATCACATGATTCCGGGAAACTGCAATCGTCCTAAATATGAGCCAGTTGCTAAGCATCCAAATTTTGATCACGTGATCATGGGGATGCTGTAACAGTCTCAACTGTTCATTGGAAAGAATCCGTATCTACAGGCATTGTGCTATCTAGCTGTATTCACACAATAAACACATTCAGGGTTTTCACGGACCTGTTTTTTTCTGAATTGCCAATATCTGCACAATATAAAAAGACATATCCACACTGGTTAGATTTACACAATGTGCTGCCCAACAATTTGAGCCATGAATGTTTCAGCCTATGTTGGGTGAACCCAGCCTCTTGAAGAATTTGTACAAGACAGCAAGCCATGGCTTGTTTAACCATCATTCACTTGAATAATCTCCAGCTGGCTGACTGCTGAAATTAAGCCATAAACCTGGGTATACCATCCCTAATTGGTTAGATCTGGACAGTACACTAAGCCACAAACAAATTGCATTAAGGCTTGGTGCAATTTGTGAATGCTGTTCTACGTATTTAATCCAAGCATTTGTCTTTAAAAAATATGCACCCATGAAAGTGCCAAAGAAAACCGATCAAGGAACTTCTCAAGGCTGTCTCTCCTCCTGTCTAGTTTTTTTTATTTTAAAGTCCCAGCTTGCAGTGAGCCAGTTCCTCAAAGCCACATCTTCCAATTCGCTATCTGAACAGAAACAATTCTCAGGTTTTTTTCCACAACCTTTTCTTTCCCCACATCGGACCATCAATCTTGATTCCAGGGTTTAGCAGTCCAGTTAAAAAAACCAGGCAGCTATGCTGGATCAGTTTGGTAAGCCTAGAGAGATCACAGGGTCTCCGGCTACTTCTTTCCCAGGCTTAACCTCTGACCTCCAGCTCTGATCCCAACAGTTTGGCTCTGCAGTTTCTAAAAAAGTTAAATCATGGCAACTGGACCAAAGTTAATTAAAACTGAGACGCTTTGTTACTCGTCCAAGTAACATCTTCAGTCAAAAATGAAATTTTTGGGTAGGCAGAGAGTGAGAGAGTCGTTGGAAAGAACCATCCCTTGCCCTACAGACTGCAGGGGGTTTCTCTCCAAAATAAAAAGCAACATGTAAATGAAGTTTCAATCATCCAGGCCAAAAGTATCTCAAAAGGTAAAATCATGGCAACTGGACCAAAGTTTATTAAAACTGAGACGTTTTGTTACTCGTCCAAGTAAGTACCTGGGTATAGCAGGTATTCCAACAACTCTGAGTCTCTGCCTACCCAAATTTTCATTTTGACTGAGGAAATGACTTGGATGACTAATGAAATGTCTCTGTTTTAATAAGCTTTGGTCCAGTTGCCATGATTTTAACCTTTTGAGATACTTTTGGTCTGGATGATTGAACTTTCATTTACATGGCTCTGCAGTCTGCTCAATGTCTGCTCTGCAGGGAGAAAAAATGACATGGTTTTCTTTCCTTTTTTTAAAAAAAAAAAGTTTTTATTGGTTTTTCCCCCATACATTCAGTAATAATTTTTCAATAAACGTGCTGTCTGGGTTTACATTCGCTAATACATATTTAATTCCTAATCCTTTATTCTTTCCTCCAGCCCAGGGCTTTTCAACCAGTGGTACGGGTACCACCTGTGGTCCATTGGCACCTGGCAGGGGGTACGCGACCATCCTAGAAAAGGGGTAGCGGGGGAGGGGAATGAGCTGAACCGGTGGCAGCACCGCACAAGCCTGACCGAGAGACGGCTGGAGCTGCAGGGCTGTCAGGGCTCAGCGGAAGCGCCAGGATCAGTGCCAGGCTCCAGCTGGAGCTCGGTGCTGATCCTGGTGCTTCTGCTGAGCCCAGAAGAAGCGCTGATCAGCTGGAGTGTTGCAGAATGTGATTTACATTCAGATGCTTGGCAACTGATTCATATTTATGACGGTCACAGTGTCCCAGGGTCATGTGAAGGGACCAAAACCTGCTGCAACTACCCAGAAGATGGGGGGGAATAAAAACCAAACACCCCCCACCCCACACACGCTGCCAATCCTCAACAGAAATGCTCACAACAATGGAAACCTCGGACAGGAGGAAGAGCGCCGCCGGGTGGGCAGGCAGGTGTCTTGCTCGGCTGTGGCTTGGGGGGCACTTTTTTCAGGGCCATTGTAACTTTGAACAGTCATTAAGCGAACTGTTGTAAGTCGAGGACTACCTGTACTTTATCACTTTTTTCCTTTTTTTTTTTTTGGGGTCATCAAGTTTTTGACACCTTGCTAGGCGACTGGTGGTACTCGGATGTTGCCATATCCTAAAAGTGGTGCAATGGGTGAAAAGGTTGAAAAGCCCTGCTCTAGCCATCGATAAAATAAGTCCCAAGTACTTGGGACTTTCTTTCCTGTTTTTTGCCCTCCTTTTCCTCTCTTCCTCCAGCACTGTCAGCTTGAAAGAACTTTTCCTGCCTGAAATATCAGCATTAAACCTTCCCAGAAATCAAGAAACAAGTTTTCAGGTGACAGAGAAGAAATGCAGTTCCCGAAGGGGAGTAACTAGTGGTCCTACTTCTGAGCTCTCTCTTTTGGAGAGAGTGAAAGAGGGAAGAGTGGCATTAAAACTGATCCTTGGTCACTTCATAGGCGCACAAATTATGACTCAGGTTGCTAGCTTATTTTCCGATCCTGTTTCTCAATCGCCAGCATTCTTAAAGGAAGAGCCAAGAGCTTTTCCCCAATTTGTAAGATCATCCTGTAAGATTTGTTAAATTAAACCTTCCTGTAAGATTTGTTCAGCCCCTTAAAAGCATCCAGAATTCAACACAATCTACTTGGAAACAAAGAATTGTACAGGTGCAAACGAGCAGTGCCCTGGATCCACAATGCCCAAGGTTTGCCTAGATCTCTTTAATATAGGGGCTCTTTTTCTAGGCCCCTTTCTCTAGGAAGTGTCTGGTTAATGTTCACACCCTCTACAAAAGGGATTGTGACTATGAGACACAAGCCACTCTTTTTCATCTGCCACCCCCTGAGGCTACAGGCACCCCAGGTTAGGCACCCCCATTTGAATACATGCAAAAATACGCGTCTCACCTATTTTTTACCTCTAGCAATAGATACCAAGAAATAAATTTAAATTCTGGGAGAAGCATTGAATAAAAAAGAACACCTTTGCAATCACTGCTAAACTGAGCTTCACAAAACAGTAGGAAAAAACAATCAGAAGGTAACAATAAAGGAGAATATTTGTAGCACAGGGTTGAACTGTGGGGTCCTTGGTGGTCTCTGACCTTGGTTGCTTTCTTGCAGATGTTTCATTACCCAGCTAGGTAACATCATCAGTGCTAGTGAATGACACTAAATGAAACAGGAACGTAGTTTGGAATAATGTGTGGTTTAGCATGTTGCATGAATCCAAGCTGCTGTGATTTGTAAAGCATAGTTTATGCCAGTGCTTCTCAACCTCAGGGACTTTTAAGATGTGTGGACTTCAACTCTCAGAATTCCCCATGCAGCATGTGAGTTGAAGTCCATATATCTCAAATCACTGAGGTTGGGAAAGCCTGGTTTATGCACAATCCCAAACTCATCTAAAGTTTGGCTACCTCACAAACTTGCTACTATTTTTAACGGCTTAGATTAATTTTCATTTAACAGGGAAGGATTGTGACTCAGAGGGAGACCAAGAGTGTTTTAGACAATCTTATAAGATAATCTTTATTGTCATTTTTTACTGTGAACACACTGGCCCACATTAAAAATGAAATTCTGTTGCTTGCTCTCAAACGAAATACATTCTCTCTCTCTCTCTCTATATATATATATATATATATGTGTGTGTGTGTGTGTGTGTGTGTGTGTTTAATACGTTTAAATACTGGAATCCCAGGTGTGGACATTTAAAGTCAATAAAATAAAATGATGAGCTCCGGGATGTTAGAAAAAGGCTTCTTTATTGCTGAGCTTTCGTCAACAAGCTGTTGACATCATCAGAGCAAAGGGCTAAATGACAGGGGGAGCATGTGCATACATTTACATAACAGTTAAAAACCGGTTACAATATGGCATGTGCATATAGCGTGCTCATAAAAAGCTCGCTCGCACAAAGTCATACTGGTAGCATACACACACACACACACACACACACAGAAAGTTTTTCAGACACACCGGTCTGATTGATTGCACCTTGGCATTTTTGACTGCTATACTGCAGTTCTCCTTTTTTATAATCACTTTTGCCTTGCAGCCCCCCAACTAGGGGCGTTAAGCAGGCTCAAGTTGCTATTGCGAAACATTACAAATTCAGATATATCTTAAGTATTTTTTATGATGCACCCGGTCGGCCCAAATATGGGAAGCTTCCCTTTAACTCTTTGTTAGCAATCCAAATTTCACACACACACACACATGCATATACATATAAACGGAAAGAGGAAACTGGAGATTTTACAAGGTTGATGCTATATGGGACAAAACTGTGACTGATTCTGGATATTCTGCTTTGGATATCATGGAGCCCCCTCCTCCCAGCAGGTAACAAGGAAAACAGGTCATGGAGAGGATGTGTAGTGTCCCAGTCAATCCTGCGGACCCTGCTCACACAACACTTATATGCCATGTCCTGGATGGAAGGGAGGGAACTGCCATTGATCTTTTCAGCCATTCTCACCACTCTCTGCACCATCTTCCTGTCTGAAGCTGGGATGCTTCCAAACCAGACTGTGATGCTGTATGACAGGATGCCCTCGATCGTCCCTCTGTAGAATGTGGTAAGGACAGGAGAAGGACGATGTGCTTTTCTCATGTGACACAGAAAATGTGGGCACTGCTGTGCCCGCTTCACCAGTCTCGCTGTTGAGCGACCAAGCCATCCTACTTGTTAACTGCACAGTCAGGAATTTGATGCTGCTAACCACCTCCACAGGTGAATCATTAATACACAGAGCAGTGCAGCTATTCCTATCTTTTCTGAAATCAACAATGATCTCTTTAGTTTTTCCTACCTTTAAAACAAGGCTGTTTTTGTTATACCGGTTCAGGTGTAAACAATCTGTGTCCAAGCCCGGGGGGTTCACATATGTGAATTCAAACAATTGTGGCAAATTCAGTAAAACATGATAGCAGATGGTTGGACTAAATGGTGTTTAAGCTTTCTTTTAGCACAGTAATTTCAGTAAATAGATAGATTTATTTTATACCACTTCCCCATTCAGAACAAAACCTCCTTAAAAGGAACATTGCAATTGTTATGCCACAATGCTCAGTGATCTTTTTTAGACATGCTAAATGATAAAGTACTTTGTGAAAATCTAAGTGGGGGGAAAAATCTATTTGCACAGTGCAGGAATTAGCTAATGGTGAAATTTGATAGGCCAGCCACTATTAATGCCTACGTTGAAATCGGTCCACGAGCTTTTCTCTAACAAAATTTTGGCTTTGCCAAGAGGGCAAGGAAAATTTTAAAACATGTGGACTCCCCGAGTTGAAATCCATGTACATTAATGTTGCTGAAGTTGAGAAACATTGCATTAAAATCTGATTCTTAGCTTCATAAATTGCAAGGGTGGCATTCAACCAACCTTCAGTTCATGTTTAACACTAGGCTAAAATGGGGAGTTTGTGGCTTGCGGTGCTGGGGGAACCTCGGACTGTGTGAATCAGGGATCCCTTTATCTCAGTCTGATTTCTATCTTGAGGCATAACAAACACGCAGTAAAATGAAGCCATCAACAAAGCAGCGAACTAAGCATTTTAGATGTTTATTGATTATATTTTAACCTCACCTTTATTACTTTATAGGTAATTCAAGGTGAACATACCGAATGCTCCTTCCTCCTCCTATTTTGCTCGCAACAACCACGTGAAGTGGGTTAAGATGGGAAAGAGTGACTGGCCCAAAATCACCCAGTTGGCTTTCCTGCCTAAGGCTGGACTAGAACTCACTATCTCCTGGTTTCTAAGCCAGCACTTTAATCACTACACCAAACTGCCTTCCTCCACCGAATGAAGCAATCAGTTTTTTTCACTGACTTGGTTGGGCTACATAACAGTAATAACTTGTGAACTCTAAAGCTTCCTCCTTCCGTTATGTATTCAAGATGGACAGTGATTAATATTTATATGTTACTTATATGTAAGGGTGTAGGTCTCTACATATGTTGTATATGGTATGTTTAAATGTGCGTTATGCATGTGTACACTTTGAGAGCAAGCCACTCAATTTCATTTTTAATGTGTGCCATTGTGCCCACAGTAAAAAAATGACAATAAAGGTTGTGTCTGTCTGTCTGTCTGTCTGTCTGTCTGTCTGTCTGTCTGTGTCTGTCTGTCTGTCTGTCTGTCTCTATCTATCTATCTATCTATCTATCTATCTATCTATCTATCTATCTATCTATCTATCTACCTACCTACCAACCTACCTACCTACCTACCTACCTACCTATCATCTCTCTGTATCTATCTATCCCCTTTCTCTGTATCATCTATCATATCATTATCTGTCTGTCTATCTGTCTATCTATCATCCAGAAGCTCTGCAATGTTTTTCCTCTACATACAGGTATTAGACTGAATTCCCACTGCTTTCTTTGGGAGCTGCTGGGTCCACTCCGTGGCATAACTTGTGATGAAATAAATCAAACACTGGTATAATGGGATGGCCTGATTGACACAACTCCGGTTTCCCACAATGTGAGTTAGATCTTCGTTCACTGCATTGTGCGGTACCACAAATAGGTTAATTTGGGAACCCAATTACAATTGTTTGTCAATCCAGACGATAAAGATTGATACAGGTAATCCCCGACTTACAACAGTCCATTTAGTGACGATTCTTCAAAGTTACAGCAGCACTGAAAAAAGTGACTTATGGCCGTTTTTCACACTTGCAACCGTTGCAGCATCCCCATGGTCACGTGATGAAAATTCGGATGATTCATATTTATGACCGATGCGGTGTCCCTTTTTGTGACTTTCTGACAAGCAAAGTCCATGGGGAAGCCAGATTCACTTAACAACCGTGTTCCTAACTTAACAAATGCAGTGGTTCACTTAACAGTTGTGGCAGGAAAAGTCGTAAAATGGGGCAAAATTCACTCCACAAATGTTTCACTTAGAGACAAAAATCTTGGGCTCAATTGTGATCGTAATTCAAGGACTACCTGTACTATTTTTTTTTTTACAAGGTACAGTTCACGAAACCCACTAGCCTATAATACCATTTGTTTGGGTTTGGCTTGGCCTTCACAAAACCAGGCATTGCAGTTTAGAAACTATGGTTTATAGTTTAGACCAGGGGTAGGCAACCTCGGCTCTTTTCTGACTCGTGGACTTCAACTATGCTGGCTCAGGAATTCTGGGAGTTGAAGTCCACGAGTCATAAAAGAGTCGAGGTTGCCTACCCCTGGTTTAGACTGTTCTGCCACCACTGCTGGTTGTGGCTTATTTAATAACCCAAGATTACACCATGGTTTAGCCAATGGGCAATGCTAGCTAAGCCAGGGCTCTGCGTGGTGACACGTATGTCTAAAAATGGAGCTAGGAGACCATCTGCAAAGCCCAAGGTAGCTCTTTTGCATTGCGGTGTCATTCTTCTAAATTAGTCAGTGCACGATCAGGGTGGGTGATTTGAGGGTGGGGCGAAGAAAAAGGATGTTGTCTGAATCCTTTCAGAGGAAATGTTTCCATGGGAACTTTGGAAAAGTTTTCACAACATCATTCAGAGGAAAGCAGCCGTGCCCAACTGGGCAGATGGAAAATGAAAAATGGGCCACATAAACACCCCCTTCCATCTCCCCTCCTCCTCCTCCTCCTCCTCCTCCTCCTCCTCCCCCTCCATTAAAATGCCATTTGGAAATGACATGCACACACACACACCAGCAAAACAGGGTCACTCTTTGTGGTTGGAGATCCAACTTGGAATTAAGGAGAAATTTCCGGAGAGTGAGAACAATTAATCAGTGAAACGGCTTGCCTCTCAGTATTGTGGGCGCTCCATCCCTGGAGGTTTCCAAAAATAGACTCGAGAACCATTTGACTGGGATGATATCAGGACTCCTGCCTTGGGCAGGGGGTTGGGCTAGATGACCTTTGAAGTCCCTTCCAGTCCTAGCATGCTATGAGGGGAAGCTTATCACATTCCCCGATTCACAGAGGTTCATGAGTCATGATTCAGAGCACCATGTGAATGCTCTTGATAGAACAAAGGCCTAGGGGCTGAGTTCCCAGAGCCCCCCAGACCAGGCCTTTGCCAGATGTGGGAAGACCAGGCACAGCTGGCTGGCTTTCTTAACCCTTCATTTCTGAAGGGGATAGTTCTAGGTTTTCTGATTTCTACCAGCCAGAGAGGTCTCAGCAAAATTTGCAAAGCACACTTATGCAATCCTAGGGCTGGAAGGACCTACACCAGTGGTGGCGAACCTATGGCACGGGTGCCAGAGGCGGCACTCAGAGCCCTCTCTGTGGGCACGCGCGCCATCACCCCAGTCCTAGGCCTTCAGCTGGGTTTTATAAAACCTTTTTGCTTTAGGCTTCCGCTGCCATGCGCAAAAAAAAAAAAAAAAGGTTCAATCAATCAGTCAATTTCAACTTCTCGCGGGAAAAAAAAGATCTTGCAAAGTTGGAATTGATTTATTGAACTTTTTAGTCCCACCCAGTCTGCCGTTAGCACCGAAGCTATGCCCACCCAAAGGGCCACGCCCATCCAATTGGCCACACCCGCCCGGCACCCGACGATGCATAAGTGGGTTTTGGGTTGCAGTTTGGGCACTCGGTCTCTAAAAGGTTCGCCATCACTGACCTACACCCTTAAATCAGACTTAGTGACTACACGTAGTCCTTGACTTACGACTACAATTGAGTCCAAAAGCTCTGTTGTTAAAGGAGACATTTATTACATGAGCTTTGCCCCATTTTACGACCTTTCTCGCCACAGTTGTTAAGTGAATCCCTGCAGCTCTTAAGTTAGTAACCCGGTTGTTCAATGAATCTGGCTTCCCCATTGATTTTGCTGGACAGAATTGTCGTAAAAGGGGATCACAGGACCCCGGGACACTGCAAACCGTCATAAATATGAGTTCAGTTGCCAAGGGTCTGAATTTTGATCACAAGACCATGGGGATGCTGCAAAGTTTGTTAACTCTGAAAAACGGTCATAAATCACCTTTTTTCAGTGCCGTTATAACTTTGAATGGTCACGAAAGGAATCGTCGTTAAGTTGAGGAATAGAATAGAATAGAGCTGGAAGGGACCTTTGAGGTCTTCTAGTCCAGCCCCCCGTTCAAGCAGGAGAACCTATACCATCTCAGACAAGTGACTGTCCAGTCTCTTCTTAAAAAACCTCTAGTGATGGAACGCCCACGATTTCTGGAGGCAAGCTGTTCCACTGGTTAGAAACTTTCAGGAAGTTTCTCCTTAATTCCAGGTTGCTTCTCTCTTTGGTCAGTTTCCAACCATTGTTTCTACCTGTATACTTGCAATATTTGTGAGCCTTGTCTGATATTAATCTAGATCGGTCTTTCCTGGTTTAGACCGCTTTTTTGCTGGGCATCCAGCCTGTTGGGTAAGGTTGAGCGCGAATGTTTGCACAAGCAAGGAAAGGAATTAACCCTGTAACCTATTAAATGCTTTTTCAGAGGGCAGACTTGATAACAGCGTAAAGGGTTCTCACCCAAAAGAAGGAATGAACGTATTCTTTCTCCAGAGGGCAGGAGGAGAATGGAAAAGTCAAAGTTACAAAGTAGGACATTCAGAAGGAAATTCTCTTGGGAGCAAACAGCCGTGGAACAGATTACCACATGACAGGGTGTTTTGCTGGAGATTTTCAAAGAGATGCTCTTATCCCACTTGCCCTGGGAAGGGGGTTGGGCTAGATGACCCTCGGGTCCCTTTAATTCTCTATACTTCCATAAATTCAGCCTTGGTTCCAGGTCAAGTCTTAACACAAAGCAAAGATGAGATGAAAATGTAAATCATTCTATAATTCACCCAGTGTAATTTGCCATCAGGCACTATCCAACATGAAGAACGGTGGCTGGGATTGCAACGGTTGCTACAGAAAAGAAGGACCAGGGGTGACATGATAGTAGTATTCCAGTATTTAAGGGGCTGCCACAAAGAAAAGGGGGGTCAACTTATTTTCCAAAGGACTAGAAGGCAAGACAACAATAGATGGACACTAATCAAGGACAGAAGCAACCTAGAACTAAAGAGACAATTCCTAACAGTGAAAATAAATAACCAGTAGAACAACTTGCCTCCAGAAGTTGTGGATGCTCCATTGCTGGAGGTTTTCAAGAGGAGACTGAACGGCCGTTTAGAATAACCCGGTTATTTTATGGTTGTAGGAACAGGGTATGGATAGTCTAATCTAGTCCAACTCTCTGCCCAAGGCAGGAATCTTTATTATATTCCAGCCACATGACGGTCCAATCTTTTTTTGAAGACCTCCAGTGATGGAGCTCCCACAACTTCTGGAGGCAAGCTATAGGTAGTCCTCGACTTACAACAATTCATTTAGTGACCGTTGACAGTTACAACGGCACTGAAAAAAGTGACCTATGACCTGTTTTTCACACTTATGACCATTGCAGCATCCCCAGGGTCATATGGTTTACATATGGATGCTTGACAACTGGATCATATTTATGACGGTTCCAGTGTCCCGGGTTCACGTGATCCCCTTCTGCGATCTTCTGACAAGCAAAGTCAATGGGGGAAGCCAGATTCACTTAACAACCGAGTCACTAACTTAACAACTGCAGGGATTCCCTTAACAACTGTGGCAGGAAAAGTGGGGCAAAACTTGCACACGCATACACGCACACACACCGCTCACACAACCTGGTTGCAAATAGGGCGCGTGACCCGGTAGTGGGCCAAGGCCCAGGGGTTGGGGACCCTTGCACTAGGACCCCTGGATCCTTCTCACAGTTATTCCTGCCGAGCCAGGGACCACCTGTTCTGTACCTGTACGTTTCGTTTCTCCTTCCTAAGTGCAGAATCTTACTTTTCTCACCAAGGAGCTGCACCTTGTCTCTCGAGATCATTCTGAATTCGGCATGACTTACTTAATAATTGCTTTGCTTAACAACAGACATTCTGCTCCTAACTGTGATAGTAAGTTGACCTGTAGTCACCTGTTGGACTCCCTTCCAAAAAGTAATCATCTCCAACCCTGCCCTTTAACCTCTCTGCCTTTGCCCAAAACCTTCAGATTAAAATAATAACAATAATAAATTAAAAAAGGGATCTCGGAGTCCTAGTGGACAATCACCTAAATAGGAGCCAGCCGTGTGCTGCAGCTGCCAAAAAAGCCAACACAGCGCTGGGCTGCATTAACAGAGGGATAGAATCAAGATCACGTGAAGTATTAATACCACTTTACAATGCCTTGGTAAGGCCACACTTGGAATACTGCATCCAGTTTTGGTCACCACGATGTAAAAAAGATGTTGAGACTCTAGAAAGAGTACAGAGAAGAGCAACAAAGATGATTAGGGGACTGGAGGCTAAAACATATAAGNGTTATACAGGGAGTCCTCAACTCACAACTGAGCCCAAAATTTCTGTTGTTAAGCGAGACAATTGTTAAGTGAGTTTTGCCCATTTTACGAACTTTCTTGCCACAGCTGTTAACTGAATCACTGCAGCTGATAAGTTAGTAACCCGGCTGTTCAATGAATCTGGCTTCCCTACTGACTTTTCTCGTCAGAAGGTCACAAAAGGGGATTACATGATCCTGGGATCCTGCGACTGTCATAAATATGAATCAAGCACCGGAATTGTGATCACATGACTACGCGGATGCTGCAAAGGTCGTAACTGTGAAAAACGGTCATAAGTCACTTTTTTCAGTGCTGTTGTAACTCTGAATGGTCACTAAATGAATCGTTATAAGTCAAGGACTAACTGTATATCTGTGTGTGTTTTTTTAAATTTCAAACACTTCAGCAGACTTAAGAGAATTTCCTTTATCCAGGAAGCATTTTCTAAGTAAATATGAACAAACAGCTGCCATGAAGACTCAACCTAAACTAAGGTGTCAATATTTAACACTTTGTATTTGACATCAAAAGTATTTATTGTATACTAAGAAAAAATGAGGGACAGATTTTATCTTCCTGGGCTCCAAGATCACCGCAGATGGGGACTGCAGCCAAGAAATTAAAAGACGCTTGCTCCTGGGGAGGAAAGCTATGGCAAATCTAGACAGCATACTAAAAAGCAGAGACATCACCCTGCCAACAAAAGTGTGTATAGTCAAGGCCATGGTTTTCCCAGTGGCAATGTATGGCTGTGAAAGCTGGACCATAAGAAAGGCTGAGCGCCAAAGAATGGAGGCCTTTGAACTCTGGTGCTGGAGAAGACTCCTGCGAGTCCCCTGGACTGCAAGGTGATCAAACCAGTCAGTCCGAGGAGAGATCAACCCTGACCGCTCTTTAGAAGGCCAGATCCTGAAGTTGAAACTCAAGTCCTTTGGCCACCTAATGAGAAGGAAGGACTCCCTGGAGAAGAGCCTGATGCTGGGAAAGATGGAGGGCAAGAGAAGAAGGGGACGACAGAGAATGAGGGAGCTGGACGGAGTCACTGAAGCAGCAGGCGTGAGCTTCAATGGACTCCAGAAGATGGTAGAGGACAGGAAGGCCTGGAGGAACGTTGTCCATGGGGTCGCGATGGGTCGGACACGACTTCGCAACTAACAACAACAAAAGAAAAAAATGTTTTTTTCCTGAGCACGTACAGAATGCGGGTTACATTCCCAGGAAGCCCTGTTTGCTTCCATTTATTAAGAATTTTAATTGTGGGGGGGAAGGGAAGAAAGGTACTTCTGTTAAGTCATGCATTTGTACTTATTAATTTAAAGGAAACTTTTTCCACCCACCATCAATCGCAGAATTTCTAGCCAGCATGGGCTGTGGGAGTTGCGGTCCAAACATACTTCCTGGGGAGAGGAAATCTATTTAAAAGCATTTCTATTCCACTCTTCCGCCAATCAGGCTCCCACTGCAGTCTATGTATAATCCAGGGGTAGGCAACCTTGGCTCTTTTATGACTCGTGGACTTCAACTCCCAGAATTCCTGAGCCAGCATGGCTCAGCTTGGAAACCTCTCCCTTTTCCCTCAGCATGGCTGGCTCAGGAATTCTGGGAGTTGAAGTCCACGAGTCATAAAAGAGCCAAGGTTGCCTACCCCTGGTAGAATCTAAGGAGTAACAGCACTTTACAGTCTAAGAAATACAAGTAGTCCTCAAGTTACGACCATAACAGAGCCCAAAATTTCTGTTGTTAAGTGAGACATTTGTTAAGCGAGTTTTGCCCCATTTTATGACTTTCTTTGCCACGGCTGTTAAGTGATCACTGCAGTTATTAAGTTAGTAACACGGTCGTTAAGTGAATCTGGCTTCCCCCATGGACCTAGCTGGTCAGAAGGTCGCGAAAAGGGGAATCACATGACCCTGGGACACAGCGACCGTCATAAGTACGAACCAGTTGCCAAGCATCTGGTCGTAAGTGTGCAAAGGGGTCTTAAGTCACTTTTTTCAGTGCCGCTGTAACTTTGAACGGTCACTAAATGAACTGTCGTAAGCCGAGGATTACCTGTAGAAGCTCAAAGGGCAAAGAAGTAAAAAAAAACAAAACCTTGGAGCGAAATAATGAAATAAAGATCAAGGTTTTGCAACCACACAAATGGCTTGGCCGGTCATGTTGTGTGGTTGTGGCCTCTCGGCTTTTCCCCACACGACCCGGCCAGCCTCTCCCTACACTAAAAGGGATGTTTGGAGCCTTTACAGCTCCACCCAGAAAGTTATGAGCAAACAAAATAAAACCATCACTAGCAGTTACAATAAAGCATTGCTGCAAAAGACGATCCGGGAGCCGGAGAAAATTAGTCTGTGTATGCTCAAAGGTCAAACCGTCCTTTCCTGGCCTCTTGGATGCCACACGGCTAGGGCGCACTTGCTATGCAAGCAAAATCTCCTTGCTGGCCATCGGGCATACTCACCAAAGCCTCCCTGTTCAAAAGCAGTCTATCGGAACATCTATGGAGATTCTCAAACTTCCAGGTCATGATTGGAATTAAAGAGAAACTTCCTAACAGTGAAGACAATTAACCAGTGGAACAGCTTGCCACCAGAAGTCGTGAATAATCAATCCAAAGATGGAAAAACAATTTCAATACATCATTATACATACAATAACTGCTGCACGCATTGCCTATGCGCAATGCTGGAAAAGGGGAAACATACCAACAAGTGCAATGATAATACACAAGATATTAGAATGTGCTGAGATAAATAAACTTACTTTAGAAATAAAAGACAAAGAAATTACAGAATTTTATGGAGATATGGGGCATGTATTATAACTGGTTAGAATTGAGGAATAAAAAAGTATGAGAAGTAATGTAAATAAATGTAAGAGATATAGGACATAGTATTGTTAAGAAAAAAGAAAAAATGTACTTCGTAGTTTTGTTATGTGTAAAGACAAAAAGAAAAATTAAAAAAAAAAAAGAAGAAGTCGTGAATGCTCCAATACTGGAGGTTTTTTTTTTAAAAAAAGAACTGGACAGCCACCTGTCTGGAATGGCATTGGGTCTCCTGCTTGAGCCGGGGGCTGGACTAGAAGACCTCCAAGGTCACTTCTACTGTAGCTCTATTCTGATTAGTTGGTTGATGCTTGTCCCAAAGGTGCTCTTCAAAAGGCAATTGGACTTTCTTGTTTGTTTGTTTTTTCCCCTTGAAAACGTTTCGCTTCTCATCCAAGAAGCTTCTTCGGTTCACTGAAATGAAGAAACTTCTTGGACGAGAAGCAAAACGTTTTCAAGCGAAAAACAAACCAGCCAACCAAAAACTCCAGATGCCTTTTGAAAAGCACCTCTGGGACCATCTGTGGGAACGCAGAGGCCACGGGACCAAGCGTGAGCAAGGCCAGTGGTCGGCTGTGGGCGGAAAGGGGCTCTGGATTTCCAGGGTCCCCTTAATCTGGGTGCGAGTGAGCCGATCCGTCAGCTTAAGCCACACCAGAGCCTTTTTCTCCTCCCGACAAGTCCATAAACAGATCCGGAGTTTAGCACAAAGCAGCCAAAAAGGGTGTGGGGAAAGCAACAGCAAAACACAAGCCGAGCGTCCAAATCGCTCCGAGGCAAACTCATGATCCGGGGTGTGAGAAGTTTTATATCCAAATATATTTCGTTCTTTATACCGTTTCTATCTTCCCTTAAAACAGTGGTTCTCAACCTTTTTAATGCCGCGACCCCAACCGGTCGTAAGTCGAGGACTAAACCGGTTGTAAGTCGAGGACTAAACCGGTTGTAAGTCGAGGACTAAACCAGTCGTAAGTCGAGGAATACCCAACCGGTCGTAAGTCGAGGACTTTCCCTGCCCGGGAGCGCCACACATGCGTGGTTCCGCCCCCTGCACCGGCCGAGGCGTAGCTGGCAAGCGGCAGAGATGGAGCAGGCCGACCACCAGCTGGCCCAGCCCAAGGGAGGTAAGGCACCCGCCGGTAAAGGGGGAAAAAAATGGCAGACAAAAAAAATGGCGGACAAAAAAAATGGCGGACAGCCTTGCTTGGCGACCCCCATGAAATGGTCGATCGACCCCAAATGGGGTCCCGACCCACAGGTTGAGAACCACTGCCTTAAAACATTAACAGGATCCACAACGGTCTGAGAATCAGCGTCTCCACTAGAAAATTGACACTCAAGCCGAAACTAAGTTAATGAACTAATATTAGCAAATTTCCTCAACCCCCCCCAAAAAAATAAGTTCCCCAGACCCAATCCACATATCAAAGGATAAGGTCTGCAAGCACAGAGTTCATTAAATTAGATGTCCCAAAGGAACTGCGTGTTCACAAGAATATCACCCCCACACACACCCCTCAAGTGTCACCCTAAAACAGGGGTAGGCAACCTTGGCTCTTTTATGACTCGTGGACTTCAACTCCCAGAATTCCTGAGCTATGCTGGCTCAGGAATTCTGGGAGTTGAAGTCCACGAGTCATAAAAAGAGCCAAGGTTGCCTACCCCTGCCCTAGAATCAACACATGACACCCCGGACAAGCTCCCCCTATAAAAACCTGCTGCTGTACCCCATTTCCCTGCAGCTGCTCCTAAAGGCAAACTGTTTTGCTTTTAGGAATAAATATTTCTTCTTTCCTCACAGCTGTCTGGACCTCATTGTTATTTATTCTTGCACAGCCCCGGCTAAAGTTGGAACCACAAATTATTCTTCTGACAGGGGTCATTCCTTTAACACTCCTGTAATGTTTTGTTAACGGCAGCCATGTAAACTGGACGCTGGATCCTTTTTGCTCATTGCAGGAACCCGAGCTGGCTTCCCGCATCATGGTTCTTTACACAAGCCACCATTGGCTGGGTCTGCACAACCCACGAAGCCAAGAAACCCTTGGCTGGATTCCCACAAGGCAGGGAATCAAAACTCTCACAGCTGGAGGCTCTGCCTGGCCTGGCCTGACTCTCTGCCCACCCCCAAGTCTTTCAGACCAGCTCAATCACCTCCACCCCGCTCACAATGGGGGTGGCGGCCGGTTTCTAAATCACGGTTTATCACCAAATGTTGAGAAACCGAGTCACTGTAAACCATTGCTCATGTTTAGTCTGATGCATGAATAGCATCAGCCAAAGACGAACACTTCGCCCATGCAACAGAATTAATGAAACCATACAAGGGTATTTCAATCGATGTACTTCGAAGGGGGATTTCTTTAAAAGAGGGCGGTCACGGACGGAAAATTTGATTCAGAATATGATTTCGACAAGCGCTCCGACCTTCCCTCCCCTCCCCCCAGTTAGGGCAGGAAAGCTCTGAATTATGAAGATTTAAGCTGTGGAGACAACCAGGTTACTAACTGATTACTAAATGATCAGTTACTAAATGATTAGGGGACTGGAGGCTAAAGCATATAAGGAAAGGCTGCTGGAATTGGGTATGTCTAGTTGAATGAAGAGAAGGACGAGGGGGGACAGGATAGTAGTGTTCCAGTATCTCAGGGGCTGCCCCAAAGAAGAGGGAGTCAAGCTATTTTCCAAGGCGCCTGAAGGCAGGACAAGAAGCAACGGATGGAAACTAACCAAAGAGAGAAGCAACCTGGAACTAAGGAGAAACTTCCTGACAGTTAGAACAATTAACCAGTGGAACAACCTTCCTCCAGAAACTGTGAATGCTCCAACACTGGAAGTTTTTAAGAAGAGACTGGACAGCTATTTGTCTGAAATGGTATAGGGTTTCCTGCCTGAGCAGGGGGTTGGACTCGATGACCTCCAAGGTCTCTTCCAACTTTATTATTGTTATTATTATAACTGATCAACTGCAGTGGTTCACTTAACTGTGGCAAGAAAGGTCGTAAAATGGGGCCAAACGCATTTAACAAATGTCTCACTTAACAATAGAAATGTTGGGCTCAATTGTGGTCATAAGTCAAGGACTACCTCTGCGTGTGTGTGCGTGTATGTGTGAGTTATCACAACCTATGGGGAATGGTGCATTGAGACCCAGGGCACCAGCTTTTGGCCTCACCGTTTTTGCAGGAAGGCTTCTGGGCTAGTCTGGACCCTGCAGAACGTCTTTGCCAATAAAAGGGGGCAGACCTTTTTGGATGAGTGCCCCCACCCAGGAAAAACATTGAAAAATTGGTGTGGGGGGAGAGAGATTCTGGGGTTCTGGAAAGGGGGAAAGCAGCCAGATAAACTGAAGGGAGGAGTACCATACGCCAGAGGTCTCCAGCCTTTTTCGGTTGGCGGACCGGAGAGAAAGGGAGGAAGAAACATCTTACACGCAGGGACGCACACACACACAAACAGGGTTACGAGCACATGCGACGCAAACAGGGTGGTGCTAGTGCCCGTGTGACACTTGCTAGCACCTCCCCGTTTTTGCCACAGGGGTGCTAGAGCCACTCCATTTTTGCCACACGGCACCCCGTTTTCGCCACGCAGCGCTAGCACGTGGGGGTGAGTGTACGCACGTGCGTGGGCGCACTGGCCAGCCTGTCTCATGGCCCGGTGGCCAGCAGGCCACAGCCCGGTAATGGACCCCGGCCCACAGGTTGGGGACTCCGCCATACGCCATGTGCCTGTGGCCGCTATTATGACCACCTACAACATGTGCTCAAAAATTCCCAATAGCTCCACTGGTGTTGGGAAAATGCTGCTAGGCTAGGAGAGGTTGAGTTTATGCCATTTGCAGCTGCGCAAAGCCTCCAAGCTAGGCCACTGCTTGACTCCTCCTTCCAGCTGGCAGTTTCCCAATAGCTTGTTGGGAAAGGTCACCATGAAGACCAGCTGGACAGCTGAAAATCCCCGTTAATCATACCAAGATACATCGAGAGACTCCCTAAATGAACACTAGGGACCTCCAGGCATCAGACTGCAATAAATCCAATTTATCCAATTATAGTTACAGCTAGTCCACAACTTACAACAGTTCACTTACTGAGCGTTCGAAGTTACAACGGCACTGAAAAAAGCGAGTTATGACCAATTCTCACACTTACGACCGCTGCAGCATCCCCCTGGTCACGTGATCAGAATTTGGAGGCTTGGCAACTGACATGTACTTATGACGGCTGCAGTGCCCCAGGGTCACGTGATGCCCTTTCGTGACCTTCTGACAAACCAAGTCAATGGGGAAGCCGGATTCACTTCACAACCCTGTTCCTGACTTAACAACTTGCAGTGATTCACTTAGAAACTGTGCCAAAAAAAGTCATAAAACGACGCAAAATTAACAACAAATGCTTCACTTAGCAACAGGAATTTTGGGCTCAATCGTGGTCGTAAGTCGAGGACTACCTGTATAGAGGATACGTCTTCATTTTTTTCCCTTTTTGGGGGGGGACACTCTCTAAATCTGGTATCCCTCCAACTGCACCCCACACCCAATCCCCCAAAGTGTTGTTGGTTTTGATTACCCTTGGCCATTGCAAGCAAACCAGCTCACTCCCTCCTCCAAAACTTACAGGGTGGCCAAGCTATGTTGCAACACATAAAAAAAAAAAAGGAGTGAAAAGGGGGGAAAAGATCACATGTAGATGTCAGAAAAGAAGAATGCAGCAAAAGTCTCACTTCAGCAAGAATGTAAATCTCTGGATTTCCAAGCAGGTGGGAGGAGAAGAAAGTGGAATCCGGGAGGGCAAAGGCGGGAGATAAGCGGGAACAGGAAGCTTCAACTTCGCCTTTCTTTATTTATTTGGGGTCCTCGGCTGCTTCCCCCTTCAGCCACTTCAGCTCCTCAGCCTATGTAAGGCTGAACACCCCCCAATTTCCTACAGAGGAATTACTGAGTCTGTCATCTGTACCTCAATCACGGTCTGGTTTGGCACAGCAACCAAACAGGACAGGTGCAGACTTCAACGGATAGTTAGGACTGCAAAAAACAACAACCAACTATCGCAACCAGCCTGCCTTCCACTGAGGACCTGTAAAACTGCACAAGCCAGGAAGGAGGGCTGAGAAAATAACTTACAGACCCCTCACATCCTGGACATAAACTGCTTCAACTTTAAGATAATGCTATAGGGCAGTGATGGCAAACCTTTTAGAGACCGAGTGACCAACCCCCCCACACCCCTGTCCCCTCTCCGCCGTGCCCACTGGACCACCCACCACCTCCACGGCCTGCCACAGATCACCCAGGCAGCCCAGCAGCGCCATGGTGGCCACGCCCTCTGCCCGTGCCCTGCAGCATCATCTACGTGTAACGGGGCACAAGGGCGGAGTCTTGTCCCCGCTGCCCAGCTACCATGTCCTTGGCTGCGCAGCATTGCGTGTGCCGTGCCCGGGGGCGACTCCCCTCTGGAGAGGGCCATGGGAGGAGGCAGGGCTGGGGTGACGGTGCGTGTGCCCACAGAGAAGGCTCCGAGTGCCGCCTCTGGCACACATGCCATAGGTTCACTATCACTGCTATAGGGCAGTGATGGCGAACCTTTTAGAGACCGAGTGCCGAAAAACCGCCTCGCCCTCTGCCCACAGGGCTACCCACCACCTCCACGGTCTGCCGCAGATCGCCCAAGCGGCCCTGCAGTGCCGTGGCAGCCACACCCTCTGCCTGCGCCTCGCATCATTTGCGCGCAACAGGGCGCGAGGGCGGAGTCTTGTCCCTGCTGCCCGGCTGCCATGTTCTTGGCTGCGCTGCTCCGCGCGGGCTGCACCTGGGGGCGACTCTCCTCCAGGGGGGCTGCTGGTGAGGAGGGGGCCACGGGGGGAGGCAATGGTGCGTGTGCGCATGGAGAGGGCTCTGAGTGCTGCCTCTGGCACGCATGCCATAGGTTCGCCACCACTGCTACAGGGCATTGCATGCCAAAACAACCAGACACAACGATATTTTTTCCCCGTTGCCATCACTCTGCTGAATACTTAATTCCCCCAGCACTTTTTCATCTTTTCTCCTCTTTCCTACTCTCTTCTCCTATTGGTGTCTTGTTGTTAATTGCGAAGTCGTGTCTGACCCATCGCGACCCCACGGACAACGTTCCTCCAGGTCTTCCTGTCCTATGATCTATCAATTGTTGTTTATAACTTACAGTTAATGATTATGATCTATTACTTGCTGTTTATATATACACTGTGAGCTTCTGCACTGGAGACAAATTCATTGTGTGTCCAATCACACTTGGCCAATAAAGATTATTGTATTCTGTTTTCTCCAAGTAATTCTCAACAGGCAATTACACAGATGCTTTTGAAGCCACAAAGGGCAATTTTTATAAAGGGCTTCCAGTTTACTACAGAGGTAAAATGGATCCAGGTAAGAATGGACCACCAAAGACTTGGGTGCAGATCCCGCTCTCCAAAGGTTGCCCTAGAACTCTAGCCAAAGAAAGTCTCTATTATTATTAAAAGGCAGAATCTTTCACAAGTGGCTGTTTTAATAAAATTGGTTAGATGCAAAGAATGAAAGGTTCTACACAGGGCTTTTTTTTGTCATAGAACTCCCAGAACGGAGTTCCAGCACCTTTTTTGGATGGAGCCTTGTAGGGTAGGCAAGACGGGTTGTATGACATGTGTGAGTTCCGGCACCTTTTTTTTTATATAAAAAAAGCACTGGTTCTACATTTAGGCAAGAAAAACCAAATGCACAGGTACAGTATAGGTGGTACCTTGCTCAATAGTAGTAACTGTGAGAGGGATCTTGAAGTCCTAGTGGACAATCACTTAAATATGAGCCAGCCGTGTGCGGCAGCTGCTAAAAAAGCCAACACAGTGCTAGGCTGCATTAACAGAGGAATAGAATCAAGATCACATGAAATATTAATACCACTTTACAATGTCTTGGTAAGGCCACACTTGGAATACTACATCCAGTTTTGGTCACCACAATATAAAAAAGGACATCGAGACTCTAGAAAGAGTGCAGAGAAGAGCAACAAAGATGATTAGGGGACTGGAGGCTAAAATATATAAAAAATGGTTGCTGGAATTGGGTATGTCTAGTCTAATGAAGAGAAGGACTTGGGGGTACATGATAGCAGTCTTCCAATATTTGAGGGGCTGCCAACAAAGAAGAGGGGAGGGTTAACCTATCCTCCAAAGCACCTGAAGGCAGGACAAGAAGCAATGGATGGAAACTAATCAAGGAGAGAAGCAACCTAGAACTAAGGAGAAATTTCCTGACAGTGAGAACAATTAATCAGTGGAACAGCTTGCCTCCAGAGGTTGTGGGTGCTCCAACACTGGAAGATTTTAAGAAGAGATTGGACAACCATTTGACTGAAATGGTATGGGGTTTCCTGCCTGAGCACGGGGTGGACTAGAAGACCCTCAAGATCCCTTCCAACTTTGTTATAATTCTATTCTATTCCAAATCAGACTCTTTCTGATTTTTAACTATCGTAGGCCTTTGGCTTCCAGGTAACACATGCACACATAGTCCTCGCTTAACAACCGGTTGTTTTACAAACCTTCAAAGTTACAACACGGACACACAAAGTTACTTATTATCCATCCTCATCACACACATACATACACATCTGCAGTAACATAATCGCACTTCAGGCAATTGACTCGCATTTACAACTGGCTGCCGTATTTTGCAGTCACGTCACTGCGATTCCGCAAGATGTTTTGCTGTTTTTGGTCACTGGATATGCTGGATTCGCTTAACAACCATGGTGACTCTCTTTGCAGCTGCGGTAAAATTGCTCGTAAAACCAGATCCAGTCATACTTGCTTAACAGCCAGATCGCTCAGTAACCAAAATTGTGATCCCATCTGTGGGTGTAAATCGAGAACTATCTGATAATAAAATTTGTGTACCAGTTGCAGCCATTCCAAGATGGGGAGGTGGTGATCAGAGTCACTCATGCCATAGCCACTTCTTGACTGGACTGCTGCAACACACTCTTCATGGGGCTACCCTTGAACAGCCTTTGAGAACTTCAGCGGGCCTCAGCTTTCTAAGCATCCTGGTCCCTGGCACCCCACTCCGAAACAAATACAGCTAAATGTAGTCTAGCAAAAGCAGCCTTCCAATATTTGAGGGGCTGCCACAAAGAAGAGGGGGGTCAACCTCTTCTCCAAAGCACCTGAAAGCCGGACAAGAAGCAACGGATGGAAACAAATCAAGGAGAGAAGCAACCTGGAAGTAAGGAGCAACTCCCAACAAAAAGAACAATCAACCAGTCAAACAGGAGTTGCCTTCAGATGTTGTGGGAGCTTCATCACTAGAAGCTTTCAAGAAGAGACTGGACAGCCATCTGTCAGAAATGGTGTAGGGCAGGGGTAGGCAACCTTGGCTTTTTTATGACTCGTGGACTTCAACTCCCAGAATTCCTGAGCCAGCATGGCTCAGCTTGGAAACTCTCCCTTTCCCTTCAGCATGGCTGGCTCAGGAATTCTGGGAGTTGAAGTCCACCAGTCATAAAAGAGCCAAGGTTGCCTACCCCTGGTCTAGGAGGCTCACCACTTAGAACAGGAGGACTTAGGACAGGGGTAGGCAACCTTGGCTCTTTTATGACTCGTGGACTTCAACTCCCAGAATTCCTGAGCCAGCATGAGGGAAACTTTGGCCTTTCATGACTCGTGGACTTCAACTCCCAGAATTCCTGAGCCAGCATGGCTCAGCTTGGAAACCTCTCCCTTTCCCCTCAGCATGGCTGGCTCAGGAATTCTGGGAGTTGAAGTCCACGCGTCATAAAAGAGCTAAGGTTGCCTACCCCTGGTGTAGGGTCTCCTGCTTGGGTAGGAGTGGGGGGGTTGGACTAGATGACCTACAAGAGGGGGGGTCAAACTGCCGGCCTGTGGGCCGGATGCATCCTAGCGAAACCCACCCCATTGCCGGCAATGGCAAAAAAGTTGCGATACGTCGCGACATGTCACGTGACATTGTGAGTTTGACACCCCTGACCTACAAGATCCCTTCCAACTGTTATTCTATTTTTAAAACATCTCAGTCTAAAAGGAAAAAAATATCCTCTGTTTTTGAATGCCATTCAACCCAGGGAGAAACCTAAAGTCACAGGGGAAAAGGTGAGGGCAGGTTAAACTGAGTGGTCCTTCAAGTTGAGGTACAGGGAGTCCTCAACGTACGACCACAATTGAGCCCAAAACTTCTGCTGTTAAGTGAGACATTTGTTAAGTGAGTTTTACCCCATTTTAGGATCTTTCTTGCCTCAGTTGTTAAGTGAATCACTGCAGTCGTTAAGTCAGTAACCTGGTTGTTAAGTGAATCCGACTTCCTTTGACTTTGCTTGCCCAGAAGGTTGCAAAAGGGGATCACGTGACCCCGGGACACTGCGACCGTCATAAATATGAACCAGTTGCCAAGCATCCAAATTTTGATCATGTGACCAATGGGGGATGCTGCAGTGGTTGTAATTGTAAAAAACAGCCCTAAGTCACATTTTTTGGTGCCGTTGTAACTTTCAACGGTCACTAAATGAACTTTGCTTGTCAGAGGGTCGCAAAAGGTGATCACATGACCTTGGGACACAGCAAGGGACATAAATAGGAACCAGTTGCCAAGCCACTGAATTTGGATCACGTGATCATAGGGGTGCTGCAAAGCAGGGGTCCCCAACCTGCAGGCCGTGGCCCATGAGGAGTTGGCAACCGGGCTGCAGAAACGGCCAGCGAGCACAGGCGCACACATGTGCATCCTCACTTGTGCAAGCAATGTGCGAGTACGCACGTTCGCTCCATTTAAGTGAGCAGGAGTTGCCTCTGCACGCCGCTTGCACAAATGGAGCTGCGCACTTGCCAGCCACTCGTGTGGAACCATCCCCTCTTCCCCCTCCCACACCGGTCCACAAAGCCGGAAATGCTCGGAACTCGACTGTAAAGGTTGTAACTATGAAAAACAGTCCTAAGTCACATTTTTCAGTGTAACTTTGAACGGTCACTAAATGAACTGTTGTAAGTCAAGGACTACCTGTATTCCAAAAGTCAGGGCAGCTTACCCCCAAATGAAACAAAATAAAATTCAAATCAAAACCTAAAGCAAGTCATCAAAACAATGAACAATTAAAATTTACAGCTAAAAGCCTGCAAAAGAATGAAGACCAGAAGAGAGAGGGAGAGAGAAAGACAGAGAGAGAAAGAAAGAGAAAAGAGAGAGAGAGAGAGAGAGAGAGAGAAAGAAGAAAGAAAGAAAGAAAGAAAGAAAGAAGGAAGGAAGGAAGGAAGGAAGGAAGGAAGGAAAGAAAGAAAGAAAGAAAGAAAGAAAGAAAGAAAGAAAGAAAGAAAGAAAGAAAGAAAGAAAGAAAGAAAGAAAGAAAGAAAAACAAAACATTCTCTGCTTTGGGGGGCCATCCAAGAGAAGGCCCTGATCTGCAGGGCTTCTGGCCCGGGTGGCCTGCTCCAAAAGGCCACGGAACGGGCAGATCCCACAGTGGGCAAGGTGAACCTGCAAGAGCCGAGACTTTAAAAGTCAGCATACCATCACAACATGTTCACACAACACCCTTACCTTGCTTACTTCATTCACCAAGTTATGGAATCTGCACAATTCATTGAATAATTTTGGGTGTACAGGCAATCCTTGACTTACAACCGTTCATTTAGCGACCGTTCAAAAGTTATAACAGCACTGAAAATAGGGACTTACGACCGTTTTTCACTGTTGCAGCATCCCCCCCCCAGTCACCTGTTCAAAATTCAGATGCTTGGCAACTCGTTCATATTTATGACGGTCGCATTATCACGTGATCCGCTTCTGCGACCTTCTGACAAGCCAAGACAATGGGGAAGCCAGATGCACTTAACAACCAGGTTACTAACTTAACAAGTGCAGCGATTCCCTTAACAAGTGTGGCAAGGAAGGTTGTAAAATGGGGGCAAAATTCACTTGCCAGCATAAATTTTGGGCTCACTTGTGGTCGTAAATAGAGGACTACCTGTATTAAATCACAACGGTGACACTATCTCGGCTTAGCCTGTAGAACCCCTGCAGCCACTCGCTCTTGACCCAACTCGGTGAAGCAGATCGTGTGAACGCAGCCTTTCCCGGGGTCAAAACTAAGATTCCTCCCAATTTTTTTTAGTGCCCACTCTTCAGACGCGCGCCCCTCCCCCCTCCTTTCCACCCTGCGCTCTCTGCGTCAGTCAACCCAGGCAATCCTGTCGGCTGAGCACCATGGGCACTGTAGTTTAAATTTCACACATAAAACAAACCGGACACCACAACTTCAACCATAGTTTCTGCCTATGAAAAAAAAACCCAATTAATCCCAACTGCTGCAACCTCATTTCCATTCTCAGCCTCCACAGGCTTCCTATAAGCTCAAGGTTTGGGATAAAACCTTTACAAGCCAACGAATAAACAAATAAAAAATACAGAAAAAATACAAATACTGCAACAAAACCAGATCCAGGAAGTTCTGGCAGAAATAAAACTCCCTGTTTGCTCTAATCCTCCATTGCCAGCTGTTCATCCACAACTACAGATAGTCCCCAATTTACGACCACCATTGAGCCCAAAATTTCTGTTGCTAAGCGAGACGCTTGTTAAGTGAGTTTTGCCCCATGTTAGGACCTTTCTGGCCACTGTTAAGTGAATCACCGCAGTCAAGTTAGCCGCACCGTTATTAAGTGAATCCGGTTTCTCCACTGACCTTGTTTGTCAGAAGGTCACATAAGGTCGATAACATGACACACACACACCCCCGCACTGCAACCGTCATAAATACGAGTCAGTTGCCAAGCGGCTGAATTGTCGTAACTCTGAAAAACGGGCGTTTAGTCCCATTTTTCAGTGCTCTTGGAACTTTGAACGGTCACTAAACAAACTGTTGTAAGTTGAGGACTACCTGTACTCCTGACGCCAAGGGGGAAAGCACTCTGTGCATGCTCAGAGGGCCGTGCACCAAGGCTAACAACTAAAATATACCCTTTTTTTTTTTTTTTTGCATCTTAGGGCACAACTCCGGCTCTGCTTATCAGAGGGAAACTCTGTCCATGCTCAGAAATTCTGAGCACGCCCAGAACGCCTCGCCTGCAAGGGGAAGAGATGCCGGCCGGGGCTTCCAGCCTTCCCGCCCCTCCGGCTTCCCTCCGCGGAGCAGCGAGGGGCTCCGGCGCCCGAAGTCCCCGCGGGAAGCCCAGCCCAGCCCAGCCCGCCTTACCTTTGCGCGCCCCGCTTGCGGCTCCTGCGGGTCCCGCGGGCGTTTGCCTTCCCGAGGAGGCGCCTCCGAGCCCCGGGAACCTCCCCGCCTCGGCTCGCTCCGGCCGCGGCTGCCTCCTTCCTCCTCCCGCCTCCGCTCCCTTCCTCTCCTGCGCCGCCGCCGCCGCCGCCGCCGCCGCCCCGCTGGACGCGGAATAAATGATCCCGCGCGCCGTTAACCCTTCGGGCTTGGCCGGGAAGTTGCACGCGGGGCAGGGCGGCGCGTTCCCACGAGGCGCGCAAGCCGTGCCTGGCGGAATCGTGGTTTGCTGGCAAGTTTTAGTGGCTTTCGCATCACACAAACACACGCGCGCGCGCACACACAGAGCTCGCGGGACGGTCCAAAATATGGGTAGTCCTTGACTTACAACAGTTCATTCAGTGACCGTTGGAAGTTACAACGGCCCTGAAAAAATTGTCTTGTGACCATTTTTCACACTGAACGACCGTTGCAGCATCCCCCTGGTCACACTTGGCAACTGACTCATAGTTATGACCGTTGCAGTGGCCCAGGATCCTGTGAGATCCCCTTTTGCAACCTTCTGACCAGCAAAGTCAATGGGGAAGCCAGATTCGCTTAACGACCAGGTTGCTAACTTATCAGCTGCAGGGATTCACTTAACAGCTGTGGGGAGAACGGTCGTAAAATGGGGCAAAACTCACTTAACACATGTCTCCCTTAGCAGCATAAATGTTGGGATCAATTGTAGTCGTAAGTGGAGGACTACCTGTAGGCTCGTTTCTAGTTCAAAGTCTCCAGATAGGCTTAGGTTTAATTCGTTGGGTGGGAACTAGATCAGGAAGCCTTCAGATGTTTTGACCATACTGTGGTGTGAATAGAGTGTATATCTGAATAGGGTGTCATGTGAACACGGATGCTATGTTTTCTACTAGAGTTCAGGGTTAGCGGAGTCTTCTGAACGCGGAACACGGAGCTATATTTTAGCCCAGCTCAGGGGTAGGCAACCTTGGCCCTTTTATGACTCGTGGACTTCAACTCCCAGAATTCCTGAGCCAGCCATGCTGAGGGGACAGGGAGAGGTTTCCAAGCTGAGCCATGCTGGCTCAGGAATTCTGGGAATTGAAGTCCACGAGTCATNAACTCCGGCTCTGCTTATCAGAGGGAAACTCTGTCCATGCTCAGAAATTCTGAGCACGCCCAGAACGCCTCGCCTGCAAGGGGAAGAGATGCCGGCCGGGGCTTCCAGCCTTCCCGCCCCTCCGGCTTCCCTCCGCGGAGCAGCGAAGGGCTCCGGCGCCCGAAGTCCCCGGGGGAAGCCCAGCCCAGCCCAGCCCGCCTTACCTTTGCGCGCCCCGCTTGCGGCTCCTGCGGGTCCCGCGGGCGTTTGCCTTCCCGAGGAGGCGCCTCCGAGCCCCGGGAACCTCCCCGCCTCGGTTCGCTCCGGCCGCGGCTGCTGCCTCCTTCCTCCTCCCGCCTCCGCTCCCTTCCTCTCCTGCGCCGCCGCCGCCGCCGCCGCCCCGCTGGACGCGGAATAAATGATCCCGCGCGCCGTTAACCCTTCGGGCTTGGCCGGGAAGTTGCACGCGGGGCAGGGCGGCGCGTTCCCACGAGGCGCGCAAGCCGTGCCTGGCGGAATCGTGGTTTGCTCGGCAAGTTTTAGTGGCTTTCGCATCACACAAACACGCGCGCGCGCACACAAACACGCGCGCGCGCGCACACACAGAGCTCGCGGGACGGTCCAAAATATGGGTAGTCCTTGACTTACAACAGTTCATTCAGTGACCGTTGGAAGTTACAACGGCCCTGAAAAAAGGGTCTTGTGACCATTTTTCACACTGAACGACCGTTGCAGCATCCCCCTGGTCACGGGATCAGACACTTGGCAACCGACTCATAGTTAGGACCGTTGCAGTGGCCCAGGATCCTGTGAGATCCCCTTTTGCAACCTTCTGACCAGCAAAGTCAATGGGGAAGCCAGATTCGCTTAACGACCAGGTTGCTAACTTATCAGCCGCAGGGATTCACTTAACAGCTGTGGGGAGAACGGTCGTAAAATGGGGCAAAACTCACTTAACACATGTCTCCCTTAGCAGCATAAATGTTGGGATCAATTGTAGTCGTAAGTCGAGGACTACCTGTAGGCTCGTTTCTAGTTCAAAGTCTCCAGATAGGCTTAGGTTTAATTCGTTGGGTGGGAACTAGATCAGGAAGCCTTCAGATGTTTTGACCATACTGTGGTGTGAATAGAGTGTATATCTGAATAGGGTGTCATGTGAACACGGATGCTATGTTTTCTACTAGAGTTCAGGGTTAGCGGAGTCTTCTGAACGCGGAACACGGAGCTATATTTTAGCCCAGCTCAGGGGTAGGCAACCTTGGCCCTTTTATGACTCGTGGACTTCAACTCCCAGAATTCCTGAGCCAGCCATGCTGAGGGGACAGGGAGAGGTTTCCAAGCTGAGCCATGCTGGCTCAGGAATTCTGGGAGTTGAAGTCCACGAGTCATGAAGGGGCCAAAGTTTCCCTCATGCTGGCTCAGGAATTCTGGGAGTTGAAGTCCAAGAGTCATGAGGGGGCCAAAGTTTCCCTCATGCTGGCTCAGGAATTCTGGGAGTTGAAGTCCACGAGTCATGAAGGGGCCAAAGTTTCCCTCATGCTGGCTCAGGAATTCTGGGAGTTGAAGTCCACGAGTCATAAAAGAGCCAAGGTTGCCTACCCCTGGCCCCAGCTCAACTTCACAAAGTAGCTTTACAAAGTGTGGACTTCAATTCCCAGAATTCTCCACCCACCTTGCCGAATGTTGGAATGCCATGTCCACAGCATAGCTGGCTGTGGAATTCT
>NW_015388473.1:110027-119792 GCF_001527695.2 Protobothrops mucrosquamatus
TTGAAGTCCACGAGTCATAAAAGAGCCAAGGTTGCCTACCCCTGGCCCCAGCTCAACTTCACAAAGTAGCTTTACAAAGTGTGGACTTCAATTCCCAGAATTCTCCACCCACCTTGCCGAATGTTGGAATGCCATGTCCACAGCATAGCTGGCTGTGGAATTCTGGGAGTTGAAGTTCACACATATGAAGGCTGCTCAGGTTCAGAACGCTGGCTTAATGAATTGCGCAAAACACACACAAACACACCCAGGTACTTGAAGGTTTCTCAACCCACACTTTCCACCCAGATCATAAGAGGACATTTTTCTGGCTGTCAGGGAATTGACAGCCCTGCTCAGCTGTGGAAGGACGCAGAGTGACCTTGGGCCAGTGTGTGTGTGTTTGTGTGTGTGTGTGTGTGTGTGTGTGTGTGATCCAGCACCTTCATCTGCTTATTGAGTTAACTCATACAGATAATCCTCATGTTACACTCACAATTGAGCCCAAAATTTATGTTGCTAAGAAAAATGTGAGTTTTCCCCATTTTACAACTTTTTCTTACCACAGTTGTTAAGTGAAGCACTGCATTTGTCAAGTTAGTAACCCGGTTGTTAAGTGAATCTGGCTTCCCGTTGACTTTGCTTGGGAGATCACGTGACTCCGGGACACTGCAACCATCATCAATATGAGTCAGCGACCAAGTGTCTGAATTTTGATCAGGTGATCCTGACCCTACAGAAAAACGGACACAAGAACAAAGTGCTCTTGAGCATGCGCGGATTGCTATCCCTAACTGATTCGCCTCTGATACAGATGGAAGCATATAGGCCTGAAATTAAGACTCTTCCTCTCTTTGTTGAGAGGAGGAAAGCCGGAAGAGAAGAAATTCTGGGGAAATTCTCAGGAAATTAAATTCAGAAGACCAACAAAGATAATTAAATGTCTGGAGACTAAAACATATGAAGAACCGTCGCAGGACTTGGGTTTCTACTCTATTCTACTTAGTGTATGGCAACATCACAATTACATTCTTGACCAGCAAATATGAAACAATTTACCCTAGAGCAGGGGTAGGCAACCTTGGCTCTTTTATGACTCGTGGACTTCAACTCCCAGAATTCCTGAGCCAGCCAAGCTGGCTCAGGAATTCTGGGAATTGAAGTCCACGAGTCATAAAAGAGCCAAGGTTGCCTACCCCTGCCCTAGAGTAAATAGCCTGCCATTCACATAGTTGGGGTCTTTTACCATTAGCGATCAAGCAGCTGTTCATCTCATTACAGATAAGGCCTCAACTTACCACCACAATGGAGATCAAAATTTCCACTGCTAAGCGAGACGGTGCTCAAGTGAGTTTTGCCCCACTTTTACGACCTTTCCTGCCACCGTTGTTAACTAAATCATTGTTCTGAAGTTAGTAACAGGGCTGTTAAGCAAAGTCAGTCTAGAGAGAAGAAGGACCAGGGGGGACATGATAGCAGCCTTCCAGTATTTGAGGGGCTGCCACAAAGAAGAGGGGGGTCAACTTATTTTCCAAAACACCTGAAGGCAGGACAAGAAGCAACGGATGGAAACGAATCAAGGAGAGAAGCAACCTGGAATTAAGGAGAAACTTCCTAACAGTGAAGACAATTAACCAGTGGAAAGAGCTTGCCTCCAGAAGTTGTTGGTGCCCCATCGCTGGAGGCTTTTAAGAAGAGACTAAACAGCCACTTGTCTGAAATGGTATAAGGCAGTGATGGCGAACCTTTTAGAGACTGAGTGCCCAAACTGCAACCCAAAACCCACTTGTGTATCATCGGCTGCCGGGTGGGTGTGGCCTATTGGGTGGGTGTGGCCCATTGGGTGGGCGTGGCTGCCGTGGTAACAGCAGACTTGGTGGGACTAAAAAGTTCAATCAATCAATTCCAACTTTGCGAGATTTTTTTTCCCGCGAGAAGTTGAAATTGATTGATTGATTGAAACTTTTTTTTTTTTTTGCCCATGGCAGCGGAGGCCTAAAGCGAAAAAGCTGAAGTCCTAGGACTGGGGCAATGGCACGCGTGCCCACAGAGAGCGCTCTGCGTGCCACCTGTGGCACGCGTGCCATAGGTTCACCACCACTGGTATAAGGTATCCTGGTTGAGCAAGGGGGCTGGACTAGAAGACCTCCCAGGTCTCTTCCAGCTCTATTCTGATTCACTTATTCTCCTATATCCTATATTCCAGAAATGGATAAAAATGGGATTGCAGCCCTGGTGGCTTTGGCCTTGCATATTCAGAAGCACCAGCAGGTCCCAGGCCAGGGGGAGCAACTAGGGCCCCTTTACGACCTGTGGACTTCAACTCCCAGAATTCCTGAGCCAGCATGTGCTAGGCTGAGGTTTGTCTGCAAAAGGTTAATTCAGAGCACAAATCTGGGAGTGATAAGACAGATGAAGGTGGGAACACGCCCAGATAAGGACTGTAACCATTGTCCTATGCACACGGAAACATGCCACATTTCATGCCAACTCACATGCATGTGTGTGGAGACAGGGTGGGGGCTGGGTGGACGTGGGCTAAGGAGGTTACACGCAAACAATCCTTCTACCATTTCCCAAATGCAAAGATCCTGGGTTTCGCTTCACAGAACACAGTAAGCCACCGCTAGCTTAAGCCAGATTTGTTTAACGCAGTGGTTCTCAACCTTTTTAATGCCGCGACCCCAACCGGTCGTAAGTCGAGGACTAAACCGGATGTAAGTCGAGGACTAAACCGGTCGTAAGTCGAGGACTACCCAACCGGTCATAAGTCGAGAACTTTCCCTGCCCGGGAGCGCCGCACATGCGTGGTTCCGCCCCCTGCGCCGGCCGAGGCGTAGCTGGCAAGCGCCAGAGACGGAGCAGGCCGACCACCAGCTGGCCCAGCCCAAGGGAGGTAAGGCACCTGCCGGAAAAGGGGAAAAAAATGGCGGACAAAAAAAATGGCGGACAGCCTTGCTTGGCGACCCCCGTGAAATGGTCGATCAACCCCAAATGGGGTCCCGACCCACAGGTTGAGAACCACTGGTTTAACGGGTGTCTGTTATGTTTTTCTTCTTTTACGGTTTTATTTTTGTTGTTACAGATAGTCCTCAATTTATAACCATTTGTTTAGCATCCATTCAAATTTATAAAGGCACTGAAAACAGTTTTTGCAATTAAGATCATTGGAGCATCCCTGTGGTCACACAATCAAAATTTGGGTGCTTGGCAACTGGGCGTGTATTTATGAAACAGGTAGTCCTTGACTTTCGACCAGTCCCAAATTTCTGTTCTTAAGTGAGACATTTGTTAAGTGGGTTTTGCCCCATTTTACGACTTTTCTTGCCACAGTGGTTAAGTGAATCACTGCAGCTAATAAGTCAGTAACCCGTTTGTTAAGTGAATCACTGCAGTTGATAAGTTAGTAACCTGGTTGTTAAGTGAATCCGACTTCCCCATTGATTATGTTGCTAAAAGGGATCACGTGACCTTGGGATATAGCGCCGGTCATAAATATGAGTTGCCAAGCGCCTGAATTTTAATCATGTGACCATGGGGATGCTGCAAAGGTCGTAACTGTGAAAAATGGTCATAAGTCACTTTTTTCAGTGCCGCTGTAACTTTGAATGGTCACTAAATGAACTGTTGTAAGTTGAGGACTAGCTGTAGTTGCAGTATTCCAGGATCATGTGATCCCCATATGCATCCTCCCCGGCCGGCTTCCAACAAACTAAGTCAATGACGGAAGCCGGATTCCATTAAGGACCACCGTGATTTGCTTAGCCACTATAGCAAGGGTAGTCAACCTTGGCACTTTTATGACTCGTGGACTTCAACTCCCAGAATTCCTGAGCCAGCTTGGCTGGCTCAGGAATTCTGGGAGTTGAAGTCCACGAGTCATAAAAGAGCCAAGGTTGCCTACTCCTGCACTATAGCAATAGCCCTTAGACTTATATACCGCTTCACAGGGCTCTACAGCCCTCTCTAAGCAGTTTACAGAGTCAGCCTCTTGTCCCCCAATAATCTGGGTCCTCAAGCCTTTATCCTAGCAGGTTGTGAGACCCATTTCGTTTTACTTGCTGATTGGAAAATTCCACCTTCCATGGAGATGGTCACTGGGTTTGGTTGACCCGGGTTAGAGTTTAGGCAATTGTCTGAACAGAGCCATGAAGTCGAAGCCAGATAGGTGGCATATAAATTGAATAAGTAATAAGTATCCCTGCCTAACTATTCTCCCTCAGCATACCCTAGCTGTGAAATGGGCATAAGAGAATTTGTTGACCTTTTTGTTCAGTGTGTTGTGTGAATTATTGGCAGCAACCTGGGAAAAAAGCTTAACTTTAGTTGGGAAGTCAGCTACCTGCCCAGTCAGGACAGGCAGAGGGGGGCCAGTTTGCTCTGCAAGCACACCAGCCCTCAAACACCCGTCAACCGCATTCATACAACACATGTTGTATGCATTCATATAACACATGCCTCCAGAAGCTGTGAATGCTCCAACACTGGAAGTTTTAAAGAGACTGGACAACCATTTGCCTGAAATGGTATACGGTTTCCGGCCTGAGCAGGGGGTTGGACTAGATGACCTCCAAGGTCCCTTCCAACTCTGTTATTCTATTCTATGTTCTGAGTTCACAGAGGTCACAGAACCCCTACAAAGCACTGCATTATCCAAACAAAGTACGTTCACACAAAATGTAAATCCAGCAAAAGCAAGGCTTAAGTCAGTATGCATAGCACATTGTATGAATGCAGCTGACCTGTTAATACAGGTCATCCTCGACTTATGACCACAATTGGTCTCAACATTTCTGTGGTTAAGAGAGACATTTATTAAGTGAGTTTTGCCCCATGCCATGACATTTCTTGCCACTGTAGTTAAGCCAATCACTGAAGTTGATTAAGTTAATAACTCGGTTGTTAAGTGAATCCCGTTTCTCCGTTGACTTTGCTTGTCGGAAGGTCACAAAAGGGGGAATCACATGACCCCGAGACACGGCAACGGTCACAAACACACAAGTCAATTGCCAAGCGCCTGAATTTGGATCACGTGACCCTGGGGATGCTGCAATGGTCGTAAGACTGAAAAACGGTCCTAAGTCACTTTTTTCAGTGCCGTTGCAACTTTGAACGGTCACTAAACGAACTGTTGCAAGTTGAGGACTAGCTGTATGGTGGGAGGACCTATCCAATTGTTCTATTTCCTCCCCCTTGAACCTCCAGATTCCTCTCTAGGAAATGGGTAACAAGCCCAGGGGGTCGCAAAGTTGCTTTTGCAAGAGGCAACTGGTTTTTTTTGGTTTGTTCTTTGAAGACATTTTGCTTCTCATCCAAGAAGCTTCTTCAGCTCTGACTGGATGGTGGGGAAGGGAAGGATTTATATTCCTGAGGACACAAAGAAGCCTGCAAGTGGCCTCAATGCCTCTCTAAAAGAAGGCAAATGACCAGCTGTCTGCAAGGAGTGTAAATCTTTCCATTCTCCCACCATCCAGTCAGAGCGGAAGAAGCTTCTTGGAGGAGAAGCGAAACATCTTCAAAGAAAAACAAAGGAAGTTCAGTTGCCTCCTGAAAATAATAATAATAATAATAATAATAATAATAATAATAATAGTAATAGTAATAGTAGTAGTAATAGTAGTAGTAGTAGTAGTAGTAGTAATAATAATAATAATAATAATAATAATAATAATAATAATAATAATAATAATAATGATAAAGTTGGAAGGGACCTTGGAGGTCATCTAGTCCAACCCCCTGCTCAGGCAGGAAACCCTATACTATTTCAGACAAATGGCTGTCCAGTCTCTTCTTAAAAACCTCCAGTGTTGGAGTATTCACCGCTTCTGGAGGCAAGGAGTTCCACTGGTTAATTGTTCTAACTGTCAGGAAGTTTCTCCTTAGTTCCAGGTTGCTTCTCTCCTTGATGAGTTTCCATCCGGTGCTTCTTGTCCTGCCTTCAGGCGCTTTGGAGAACAGCTTGACTCCTTCTTCTTTGGGGCAGCCCCTGAGATACTGGAACACTGCTATCAAAAAGCATCTTTGGGACAACCAGGAGCTGGAGGACGGAGAATCTCCACAGACACAACCCCAGGGGTTCTCCTTACCTTTCCAGTAGAAAAAAATCCCTCTCCGGGGAGATCCCACCAAGGTGCCGGGAGGCTGGCCACATCTTCCTGGAAGACGGGGTTCCTCATTTCAAAGACCGAGAACATGGTGGGGGGGGAGAATTGGGGGATGCCCCTTGAAAGAGTGCAGGGTCCCTTCCCGGAGGAAGCCAGCTGGGTGCTGGGCCGGCCTTCAGGCAGGGTGTGGGGTAAACAGCTGCCCAGCCGTGAAGACCAGGCCAGGCTGAGGGGGTGAGGAATCCTGGAAAAATATGTGCCCAGGGAACAAAAGCTGCCGTGTGTGTCCATTCGACGTCCTACGAGGCATTTTTTTCTGTTGGCACCGCAGAATTCCCCGGTCTTGCGTGGGCAGCAGCTTTGAACCTTAGGCTGCTTTCGCTGCCACCTGCCTAACTGAGAAAGCTGAACAACTTGCTGGGAAGAGAGGCCTGCAGGTCTAGTGGGTAGATGGAGAAAGGAGAGGCAGAAAATGCAGGGCCATTTAATAGAATAGAATAGAATAGAATAGAATAGAATAGAATAGAATAGAATAGAATAGAATAGAATAGAATAGAATAGAATAGCTGGTATCCTATGACTATCACTAAGTATTGCACCTTATGATTTATGATGAATGTGTTGTATTTTATGATTTATGATGGATACATTTTTTAGCTTGAGTATGATCATGATTTATCATTATTGCTTGTATGAGAGCTTATGCACTGGAGACAAATTCCTTGTGTGTCCAACCATACTTGGCCAATAAAAAATTACATTCTATAAGAGTAGCGGAGAGGACATGCTTCTGTGCACTCAGCTTTCATTACAGGTCGTCCTTGACTATGACCACAATTGAGCCCCAAATTTATGTTGCTAAGTGAAACATTTGTTAAGCGAGCTTTGCCCCATTTTACGACTTTTCTTGCCACTGTTGTTAAGTGAATCACTGAAGTTGTTAAGTTAGTCACATGGTTGTTAAGTGAATCTGGCTCCCCCACTGACTTTGCTAGTCAGAAGGTCGCCAAAGGGGATCATGTGACCCCCCCGAGGACACTGAGACCGTCGTAAATACAAGTCAGTTGCTAAGCATCTGAGATTTGATCATGTGAGCATGGGGAGGCTGCGACGGTTGTAAGTGTGAAAAAGAGTCATGTCACTTTTTTCAGTGCCGTTGTGACTTTGAAGGGTCACTAAATGAATTGTAGTAAGTCAAGGAGTAGCTGTGGATTCCGCAGTGCACGGCTGACACTATGGACAGAGAAGACAAGATTGCAAATGGGAACAGAATGAATGAAAGAGAGAGCCCCACTTGGAACATTCTGGATTTCCGACCAGAATCGATCTCTGGGCATTGGCAGTGCTGGGCTCCAGGAGAGGCGGATGTGCAAAAGGCTGCCCCAAAGAAGAGGGAGTCAAGCTATTCTCCAAGGCGCCTGAAGGCAGGACAAGAAGCAACGGATGGAAACTAATCAAGGAGAGAAGCAACCTGGAACTGAGGAGAAACTTCCTGACAGTTAGAACAATTAACCAGTGGAACAACCTGCCTCCAGAAGTGGTGAATGCTCCAACACTGGAAGTCTTTAAGAAGAGACTGGACAGCCATTTGTCCAAAATGGTATAGGGTGTCCTGCCTGAACAGGGGATTGGACTAGATGACCACCAAGGTCCATTCCAACATTATTGTTGTTGTTGTTGTTGTTGTTATTGATCATCGCACAGTCAGCCAGATGTTCAGACTGGATTTGGCCTTTTTGTCTACCTATCGAGTCCTTCCCAAGGGCCTGGGATAGGCAGATGTGGATGTTTGATGGTATTACAGATCTCGTCGCAGGATGGAGGCGGTTCCTAGTAAGGCCGCCTTTTGCAATTGACTAATGGCGAATTTGTCAATGCCAATGATGGTGTCCAAGTTGTGCTCCAGTTGTTTTGGGATTGCACCCAAGGCCCCTATTACTATTGGTACTACCCTTGCTTGCTTTTGCCACAGTCTTTCTATTTCTATTTGTAGGTCTTTGTATTTTGTGATCTTCTCCAGTTGTTGTTATTATTATTATTATTATTATTATTATTATTATTATTATTATTATTATGTCCTTGGCATCCTCATTGTCCACCCAATGGCCACAAAAATCAACCTGGGGGGGGGAAAGGGGATCCAAGCCCACCTTACAGGGACCACGGTTGTACTTTTTCAATGTCACCCTTCCAAGATAGACGCTTATTAAGGGTGCCAGCCCTGAGATCTCCATTTGGGATCCCAGAAAATCCATATTCTGAGCAAGAGAGCCATAAACGAAAGTTCCTTCTGGAGGAATTCCTTCTTTCTGTCCTCCTGCTGACACCTTCCCACCATTTCTTAGGCAGGGCTTCCCTCTGCTGTCTGTCTGAAGACAGTCCCGCCAATCACGAACAATAATAATAAAAAAAATCTCAAAGACAAAAAAGAAACAGAAAAACCCCAGGAAAGTCCAGCTGTCTTTTGAAAAAGCACCTTTGGGACAATCTCTCCCCTTGTTTTCACAGAGACACCCAGAGGCAGCTGAGGTCTCTTGTAAACTGAGTTCTGGCCTGGAGGGAAAGAGGCCAGGATGTGTGTGGAGAGCAATAGCAACAGCACTTAGACTTATGCAGGAAGTCCTCAACTTACAACAGTTCATTTAGTGACCGTTCAAAGTTACAACGCCACTGAAAAAAATGACTTAGGACCATTTTTCACACTTACGACCGTTTCAGCATCCCCACGGTCACGTGATCAAAATTCAGATGCTTGGCAACTGACTCATATTTATGACCGTTGCAATGTCCTGGGGGAGGGGGGGGGGTCATGCGATCCCTTTTTGCGACCTCCTGACAAGCAAAGTCAAGGGGGAAGCCAGATTCACTTAGCGACCAGGTTACTAACTTAACAGCTGCAGCGATTCACTTAGCTGTGGCAAGAAAGGTCGTAAAATGGGGCAAAATGAACTGAACAAATGTTTCACTTAGCAACAGAAATTTTGGGCTTAACTGTCGGTCGTAAGCGGAGGACTACCTGTATACTACTTCACAGTGCTTTACAGCCCTCTCTATGTGGCTTACAGAGTCAGCATATTTGCCCCCAATAATCTGGGTCCTCGTTTTACCGGCCTTGGAAAGGTGAGTCAACCTTGAGCCGGTCAGGCTCGAACTGCTGGCAGTGGGCAGAGTCAGCCTGCAATCCTGCATTCTAACCACTGTGCCGGTATGGCTTATGGGGCTCTCACAGAAGGAAAAAGAAGGAAAACCATTGATAAGATAAGATAAGATAATCTTTATTGTTATTTTTTTACTGTGGGCACAACGGCACACATCAAAAATGAAATTTAGTTGCCTGCTCTCAAAGTGAAACACATACATGACACACACCTAATACATACTATGAACAACATATGTATAGACCCACATTCCTACATATACATATCAAATAAATATTAAATATTGTTCATCTTGAATATATAACGGAAGGAGGAAGCTTGAGAGTTATTATTATTATTATTATTATTATATTTGGATTTATATCCCGCCCTTCTCCTCGCGGACTCAGGGCGGCTGACAATCAATTAAAATACATAAATAACAATTACAAATTTAAAATTAATTAAAAGAAATATTTGAACATTGTCCAATTAAAATATAATTAAAACCCCTCTAAAAATTACCCTAGGCCAGTCCTGCAAGC
>NW_015388473.1:119952-128930 GCF_001527695.2 Protobothrops mucrosquamatus
TATTATTATTATTATTATATTTGGATTTATATCCCGCCCTTCTCCTCGCGGACTCAGGGCGGCTGACAATCAATTAAAATACATAAATAACAATTACAAATTTAAAATTAATTAAAAGAAATATTTGAACATTGTCCAATTAAAATATAATTAAAACCCCTCTAAAAATTACCCTAGGCCAGTCCTGCAAGCTGAAATAGCCATGTCTTAAGGGCACGGCGGAAGGAAGGGAGATCAGGGATGACCCTGATCTCTGGGGGTAGTTCATTCCAGAGGGTGGGAGCTCCCACAGAGAAGGCCCTCCCCCTTGGGGTCGCCAGCCGGCACTGTCTGGCCGACGGCACCCTGAGGAGACCCACTCTGTGGGAGCGTACAGGTCGATGGGAGGTAATCTGCGGCAGGAGGCGGTCTCGAAGGTATCCGGGTCCGATACCATGGAGCGCTTTAAAGATGACTGTGCTGTATGGGATGAAACTATGGCTGAATCTGGATGTTCTGCTACCATTGCATCAATATTTCTGAAGTCGAAACGATGGGGACTGGAGGCAAAACCATACGGTGAATGATTGCAGAACTAGATCTGACTAGTCCAGTGAAGAAGAGGACTAGGGCTGATATCATAGCAATCCTCCAGTATTTATGGGGCTGTCAGAGAAGAGGGGTGTCAACATCCAGCTTGCGAATCCAAATAAAACTCCAGGTTCATTCCGTTTCCGAAAATCTTATTGTTTATTGAATACACGGCATGGTAATCTTTAGGGATTATCAAGAGGAATTTACAGCAGCGGGGCAAACACTGATGGATTTACCTTCAAGAATTCTGGAGGAATTAAATCTGCACCAAGAACATTTTGTTTATACTATACTGTATGTGTGCGTGCAATTAATTTTTACATTTCTGCATCAGTTATTGGCAGCCGTTCTGGAATACCGTCAAGTACTCTAATATCAGAATATTTGAAATAATTTTTATTCATAGCCTTAATATAAAAATCCAATTAATTGCTAATTTTATCAGGGTCCTTCCTCTTATACATGTATGCATTATTCCACACGTAGGTATTAATGCTGTGCTTTAAATTTTGAGACCTGGTGTGGTCAGTAAACAAATGAATCAATCTGGATAGCTGTTTGCTGAAGAAGGGATCAAGCAGAATAGAGCTGGAAGGGACCTCGGAGGTCATCTAGTCAAAGGCTTATCAACCAGTGGTACGGGTACCACCTGTGGTACATTGGCACCTGGCAGGTGGTACGCGACCATCCTAGAAAAGTGTAGTGGGGGAGGAGAATGAGCTGAACCGGTGGCAGCACCGCACAAGCCTGAGCGAGAGACGGCTGGAGCTGCAGGGCTGTCAGGGCTCAGCGGAAGCGCCAGGATCAGCGCCAGGCCCCAGCTGGAAAGCAGCACTGATCCTGGCGCTTCTGCTGAGCCCTGAAGAAGCACCAATCAGCTGGAATTTTGCAACATCTCCAGGGTCTTGTGATTTACATTCAGATGCTTGGCAACTGCTTCATATTTATGATAGTCACAGTGTCCCAGGGTCATGTGAAGTGACCAAAACCTGCTGCAACCACCCAGCAGACGGGGGGAATAAAAACCAAACACCCCCCACCCCACCCCCACTGCCAATCCTCAATAGAAATGCTCACAAAAATGGAAACCTCGGACAGGAGGAAGAGCGCGGCCGGGTGGGCAGGCAGGCGTCTTGCTCGGCTGTGGCTTGGGAGGCACTTTTTTCAGTGCCATTGTAACTTCGAACAGTCACTAAGCAAACTGTTGTAAGTCAAGGACTGCCTGTACTTTATCACTTTTTTCCTTTTTTGGTCATCAAGTTTTTGACACCTTGCTAGGTGACTGGTGGTACTCGGATGTTGCCATATCCTAAAAGTGGTACAATGGGTGAAAAGGTTGAAAAGCCCTGTTCTAGTCCATCCCCCTGCTCAAGCAGGAGATTCTCTACTATTCCGGACAAATGGCTGTCCAATCTCTTCTTAAAAGCCTCCAGTGTTGGAGCATCCACAGCATCTGAAGGCAAGCAAGTTCCACTGGTTAATTGTCCTCCCTGCCAGGAAATTTCTCCTTAATTCCAGGTTGCTTCTCTCCTTGGTTAGTTTTCATCCGTTGCTTCTTGTCCTGCCTTCTGGTGCTTCTAACTTTTCCTCTTCAGCAGAGGCTGGATTCCTGCATCTCTCTCTCTCCCTGCAGACTGCTTCTCATGGCTCAGAGGAACAAAAAGGAATAAATCAATGGTAATCAAGAGGGCTATGGTAGGTTTTAAAGGAGTAACTTGATTTAAGATCCGCTTCAAAGGCTGGCTGGTGTGGTGATTGAACTGCAGGGGGCAGAACCGGTGAATAAAAACCTTTGTGTGTGTGTGAAAGTTTCTTAACAGGCTGGATCCCTAACTTCCTGCTTTGTGGCCGCCACAGGAACCAGCTGGAGGAGTGGTTTTTAAAAAGGCTCTCTGCCTTGGGAGAGGGAGGGAGATGGCTTCTTTTGTGCAGGCTCAGGGGAAAAAGCAGGTGGGGAGCCTACAACTCGGGGGAAAGCCCTTAAACCTGGGCTACCTGGGTCTCCCATAGGCTTCTCGGCAGAGGCCAATTGGAAAAAGGACTTTAAAAAGAGCAGGTAAGTGAAAGCAGCCCAGGCCAACCCATTATCCTCCGAAGAAAACTATTTTTGGGTAAGGAAGGGCTTTAGAGACACCAATTCTGGTTTGGCATCAGCCTCCAGTCTCGGGAAAGGTGACTCCTGGTTTTGCGGGATCCTTCAGGGCTGGGGTTTGCTTGAAGGAGGGGGTCAGCTCCCCTTTTAAGATTCCCATAATACAAATTGGGTTTTTTTTGGGGTGGGGGGCTTCAAGTCAATCCCGACTCCTGCACAAAGCCTGCACTTAGCCTGGCCTCTCCCGTTGTGTGGCTGAAAGAGGCTTGGTCCAAAATCCTCCAGCCGGCTTTGTGCCTAAAACGGGATTAAAATTCACAGGTAGCCTGGTGCCTTTAACCCAGCGCTTCCGAAACCTGGGGAAATTACCCCAAATTGGGTAAAAGTGTTTTTTTTTTCTTTAGGTAACCACACACAAACCCAGTAGCTCACACAAACCCAGTAGCTATCTCAGCTGGGACATCACAAAGAAGAGGGGGGACAACTCCAAAGGACCTGAATGCAGGGCAAGAAGTAACGGGGTGGTAAAAAGAGAAATCCAGCCTAGAAGTAAGGAGAAATTTCCTGATGGAACAATTAACCAGTGGAACTCCTTGCCTCCAGAAGTTGTGGGTGCTCCATTACGGGAGGTTTTTAAGAAGAGACTGGAGACCCATTTGTCCCAAATGGTATAGGGTCTCCTCCTCAGGTGGGGAGGGGGACTAGAAGACCTCCAAGGTCCCTTCCAACTTTGTTATTCTGTTATTTAAATAAGGACTTTCTTATAAGCAGTTTGGTGTATTGTTTGAGAAGCACTGCTTTAACTGCTGCACCAGTGTTTTTCATAGCCACTTGAAGCCATGTGGACTTCAATTCCCAGAATTCCCCAGCATGCTGACTAGAGAATTCTGGGAGTTGAAGTCCACACATCTTAAGAGTTCCTGAGGTTGAGAAAGCCCTAAGCATTAAAATGGTTTAGCCAGGTTGTGGCTGCAAAAACATTAAATGTTTCTCCACTTGGCAACTTGCAGTGTGGACTTCAGTTCCCAGAATTCCGTAGCCTACATGCTGGCTGGGGAATGTTGGGAGTTGAGTCACACATCTTAAAGTTGCTAAGTTTGAGAAAGACTGCCCTGTTTTAATGCTTGCATGATCTGCATTTACTTGGTAGGTGTGAGAAGCTCTTATTACAGGTCTGGCCTGCCTGGAGAAGGAGGCACTAAGGCAGGGGTAGGCAACCTTGGCTCTTTTATGACTCGTGGACTTCAACTCCCAGAATTCCTGAGCCAGCCATGCTGAGGGGAAAGGGAGAGGTTTCCAACTGAGCCATGCTGGCTCAGGAATTCTGAGAGTTGAAGTCCACGAGTCATAAAAGAGCCAAGGTTGCCTACCCCTGCCCTAGGCCTAGGCTGCTTTATGACTTGTGGACTTCAACTCCCAGAATTCCTGAGCCAGCCATGCTGAGGGGAAAGGGAGAGGTTTCCAACTGAGCCATGCTGGCTCAGGAATTCTGGGAGTTGAAGTCCACGAGTCATGAGGGGACCAAAGTTTCCCTCATGCTGGCTCAGCAATTCTGGGAGTTGAAGTCCACGAGTCATGAGGGGACCAAAGTTTCCCTCATGCTGGCTCAGGAATTCTGGGAGTTGAAGTCCACGAGTCATAAAAGAGCCAAGGTTGCCTACCCCTGCACTAAGGACTTGTGGGATTGTCAATATGCTTGCTTGCAGTGCTGCTGCTGTTGTGAAATGCAACACCAATTCCTCTGCCATAAAAGGGGTCCCCAAGAGCACACCTACCTGTTCTATCTATGGAGCTATTTTGCCCGGGTTTCTTTTCATTTCCTGCAGTTAAACCAAAGTCATCCTTGTTAGAACATAAAATATAAGAATATCAGAATTGGAAGGGGCCTTGGAGATTTTCTAGTCCAATCTCCTGCTCAAGCAGGAGACCCTATATCCATTTCAGACAGGTGGCTATCTGGTCTCTTAAAAACCTCCAGTGGTGGAGCTCCCACAGCTTCTGGAGGCAAGCTGTTCCACTGGTTAATTGTTCTCACTGTCAGGAAATTCCTTCTTAGTTCTAGGTTGCACTGCTTTTTGACAAGCTTCCTCCCATCGATTCTTGTCCCGCCCTCAGGTCCTTTGGAAAATAGGCTGTCCCCCTCTTCTTTGTGATGTTCCTATTGAAATAGCTACTGGGTTTGTGTGTTATCTAAAGAAAAAGACTTTGACCCAATTTGGGGTAATTTACCCAGGTTTCAGAAGCACTGGGTTAATAGCACCAGGCTAGGTTGCTTCTTTCCTTGATTAGTTTCTATCTGTAGTTTCTTCTCTTGCCTTTGGGTGCTTTGGAAAATAAATTGACCCCCTCCTCTTTGGGGCAGCCCCTCAGATACTGGAATAATGCTGTCACGTCTCCCCTGGTCCTTCTTTTCATTAAACTGGCCATACCCAATTCCTGCAACTGTTCTTCATATGTTTTAGCCTCAGTCCCCTAATCATCTTTGTTGTTCTTCTCTGCACTCTTTCTAGAGTCTCAGCATCTTTTTTCTTTAAGTGTGGTGACCAAAACTGGATGCCGTATTTCAAGTGTGGCCTTACTAAGGCTTTATAAAGCAGTACTAATACTTCACGTGATTTTGATTCTATTATTCTATTTGCCTCTATTAATGCAGCCTAGGACTGCCTTGGCTTTTTTGGTTGCTGCGACACACGGCTGGCTCATGTTTAAGTGGCTGCCCACTAGGATGCCAATATCTATCTCACAGTTACTGCTATTAAGCCAGGTTTCACCTAACCTGTATTTGTACATTTAGTTTTTCTTTCCTAAGTGTTTTCTTTTCTCTACATTGAATTTTGTTGGATAGGGCCCAGGGTTCAAGTCAGTGTTCTCGTTCTGGCTTCACACCCAACGCTGTACTCCAGGCAAACCAACTGGATTAAAGGGTTTGCAAAAATCTGAACTGTCAGTAGATGGCACCAAAGAGATAGTAACCCCTCCCCACCGAAAAAAAATACAGAAAACTGCTTCCACAGGAGTTTTTATTTTATTCATTCATTTTGCAGCTCAGCTCTCATTGTCCTAATTCTGTTGTATGTCGTGTGTAAAGGTTAGACTGTTAGTACTATAATTCAAAGGAATGGGAAAAAAAATTCTAAGCCAGAGTTAGGGTGAAATATCACTCTTTTGTTTATGGAGTTGAGGATCCCTATTTAATGATACATTTTTGCAGGTAGTCCTCGAATTATGACCACAATTGAGCCCAAAATGTATGTTACCAGGTGAGAAATTTCTTAACTGAGTTTTGCCCCATTTTACAACTTTTCTTGCCATTGTTGTTAAGGGAACCACTGCAGTTGATAAGTTAGTAACACGGTCGTTAAGTGAATCTGACTTCCCCATTGACTTTGCATGTCAGAAGGTCGCAAAAGGGGATCACATGACCCCGCGACACAGCAATGGTCATAAGTATGAACCAGTTGTCATGCATCTGAATTTTAATCACGTGACCATGGGGATGTTGCGATGGTCGTAAGTGTGAAAAATGGTCATACATACGTCCCGTTGTAACTTCGAACGGCCAATAAACGAACTGTTGTAAGTCGGGGACTATTTTGCGATCTATTTCACTCCTAGAGAATGTGATTGCAGCAAAGAAGGAGAAATAAAGTTTTAAGGCTGATTTTTCAACAATCACTTTGGTTGGCCAGGTCCAAATTTGTAGCATTTCCTGCCTTTACTTAAAAAAGACACAGTTTCCAGGTACAGGTATAGTCCTCGACTTACAACAGTTCATTTAGTGACCGTTCAAAGTTACAACGACACTGAAAAAAGTGACTTATGACCATTTTTCAAAGTTACGATCGTTGCAGCATCCCCACGATCACGTGATCCAAATTCAGAAATTGGCAACAGACTCATATTTATCTCACTTGCAGCGTCCCGGGATCACATGATCACCTTTTGGGACCTTCTGACAAGCAAAGTCAGTGGGGAAGCCTGATGTGCTTAATAATGGTGTTACTAACTTAACAGCTGCAGCAATTCACTTAACAACTGTAGCAAGAAAGGTCATAAAGTGGAGCAAAAATGAACTAAACAAGTGTTTCACTTAGCAACAGAAATTTTGGGCTCAATTGTGGTCGTAAATTGAGGACTACCTGTATTGCTCGGTCCGCCAGCTGTGGGAGGAGGGAATGTGTTCCTGAGTAGGGAAACACAAGAGTGTTATCGACCAATAGTAAATTTAGCAATATAGTACGTAGATATGTATATTTCTCAGCTGTTCTGGAAAAGTAAAGCAGATCTGTTTTATACAATCCATGAATCCTGGCGTAGCATTGCTCCGTCTGCCGTGCCTTCATGCCACTAAGGGCTGACTTGCAGCTGAATCACATTCTATGGTTTGCTTGGTTGCATGTCACACACCAAAAAATCACTGAATTAACGAGGGTTTGGAACTGGCTCTGCTGGGCATGGCAGATTTACGCACAAATGTGGGCACTGCTGTGTGCCTCCCAGGAAAACGGATGTGGTCGTGTTGAGGAAAGTAACCCCGCTGGCAGACGGCACCTCCCTCTAAGTAAACCCAGCCAGGATTGCACAACTCGGTTAGCAACCAGTTCTCCCAGGACAGGTAATCCTCGACTTACGAACACAATCGAGCCCAACATTTATCTCATTAAGTGAGAAATTTCTTAAGTGAGTTTTGCCCCGTTTCACGACTTTCCTTGCCACGTTTGTTAAGTGAATCACTGCAGTTGTTAAATTAGTAACCCGGTTGTTAAGTGAACCTGGCTCCCTCATTGACTTTGCTTGTCGGAAAATCACAAAAGGCCATCACGTGATCCCGGGACGCTGCAACCGTTCATAAATATGAGTCAGTTGCCAAGCGTCTGAATTTTGATCACGTGGCCATGGGGGATGCTGCAAGTGTGAAAAATGGTCGTGAGTCACTTTTTTCAGTGCCGCTGTAACTTCGAACGGTCACTAAACGAACCGTTGTAAGTCGAGGACTACCTGCATATGGAACTGCAGGCCCATTTGTGCAAACCCTCCCCCTCCCCCAAATGGTTTGTTTCTGATATCTCTTGTGGAAACATGATTTGAATGATTGTAGGCTTCCATTGAGGGGCGAAAAATCCTTGGGGCCAACCTTTCCCTCTGAACAACGGGGCTAGTTTGCAGAGATGCTATTGGCATCGGATCTTGGCCCATTTCCCCTCCCTGACCACTGAGGCAGCGGCACGGACCAGCTGAAACCAGGGCTGGCAAGAATGCCAGCTTTGCAGGGAGTTATTCTTGTTTATCTTCTGAATTTCTGGGCTGACCAAGGAATTTGCTCCACAGGAAGTGTAAACTGTGGTTTTGGATCTGTTAATCTACTGTCTCTGCCTGCTGGAATGAGATCATGACTGTTTTTCAGGCTCCGCGTAAACAATTGTATTTTTTTTTTTAATTTCTATGATGTAACGTGTACGCATTAGAAGAGCTGAATAGATAAATCAGGACCAAAACTCACTAATGAGCATTACGGTTGCAGATTATTTTATTCATTATAAGAAGGTTGAGGATATTCTGTGAATCCACTCATCAAATGTCGGCTTGTTTAACCACAATTTATTCACTAAGCCTGAGGTAAAGTTAAGTTGGCGCTAACACAGTTGGTCTACATAAACCCTTGAGGGTCAATTTTGCATACACGTAGTCCTCAACTTACGACCACAATTGAGCCCAAAATTTATGTCGTTAAGTGAGACCATGGTTAAGTGAGTTTTGCCCTATTTTACGGCTTTTCTTGCCACAGTTGTTAAGTGAATCACTGCATTTGTTAAGTTAGGAGCACGGTGGTTAAGCGAATCTGGCTTCCCGATGGAGATTGTGGGAGCTTCTATTTCTATTTCTATTATTTCTATTTCTATTATTTCTATTTCTATTGTTTCTATTTCTATTATTTTTGTATGGGTGTGTTTTTAGAACAGGCCTGTTATTTAATTCGATTTTAGAACAGAAACTATTTATTTATTATCGTGGTTTTTAGTATCGCCTGTTCACCGCCCTGAGTCCCGTAAGGGAGATAGGGCGGTATATAAATTTAATAAATAAAATAAATAATAATAAATAAATTTGTATTGCTATTATTTCTATTTCTATAATTCTATTTCTATTTCTATTCTCGCTCCGTCCGCCTGGGCGCGCGGCTGGCACTTTGGCGCCGCTCCCTAAGCGCCGGCCTGCGGTTCCCTACGGCGCTTCCGAGGCCCCGCCCTCCCCTCCCCCGCCCTTCGCGGGGGGCGTGGCCAGGCCGCCGTCGCTATTGTCTGTCTGTCTGGCG
>NW_015388473.1:128980-149663 GCF_001527695.2 Protobothrops mucrosquamatus
GGGCGGTGTTGGGGGAGGGGAATCCAGCGAAGTGGGGGCTCTGGGGCTGAATGGAGGGGGCGGGGGCGAAGGGGGCGCAAGAGGGGGCGTTATGGGGACGGGTGGGTGGGTGAGTTGTTGCGGGTGTGTGTGTGTGTGTGAGATCTGGGCAGGGGCAGAGCTGGGGGTGCGAGAGGGGCCGACAGAGACACCCCCCCACTCAAGGGTCCGACCCCAGGAGTTGAGGGGCTGAAGGGGGGTCCGGGGTGCCAGGGGATCCGTGCAGGGAGAGCCTTGATGGGATAACCGAATGACAGAGCTGGAAGGGACCTTGGAGGTCATCTAGTCCAACCCCCTGCTCAAGCAAGAGACCGCATACCGTTTCAGACAGGTGGCTGTCCGGTCTCCTCTTAAAAGCCTCCTCCAGTGATGGAGCATCACAACTTCTGGATGTTCCACTGGTTGAGTGTCCTCACTGTCAGGAAGTTTCTCCTTAATTCCAGGTTGCTTCTCTCCTTGTTTCCATCTGATGCTTCTTGTCCTGCCTTCATCAGGTGCTTTGGAGAAATAGGCTGACCCCCCCCTCCTCTTTGGGGCAGCCCCTCAAATACTGGAACTCTGCTATCATGTCACCCCTATAGTCCTTCTCTTTGTTGGACTAGCCAAACCCAATCCCTGCAACCGTTCTTCATAGGTTTTTGTCTCCAGGTCCTTAATCATCTCAGTTGCTCTTCTCTGCATTCTTTCCAGAGTCTTTTTTACATTGTGGTGACCAAAACTGGATGCAGGATTCCAGGTGTGGCCTTAGCAAGGCATTGTAAAGTGGTATGAACGCTTCACGTGATCTTGATTCTGTCCCTCTGTTAATGCGCTCTAGGATTGCATTGGCTTTTTTGGCTGCTGCCGCACATGGCTGGCTCATATTTAAGTGATGGTCCACTGGGACCCCGAGATCCCTCTCAGTTCCTGCAACTAAGCCACACACCTAATCAGTATGTGTACTCTTGGTTTTTCTTGCCTAAGTGTAAGACTTCCCTTTTCTCTATGTTGAATTTCATTTTGTTAAATAGGGCCCAGTGTTCAGGTCTGCTGAGATCCATCTGGATCTTGAGCCTATCATCTAGGGCAGGGGTGTCAAACTGGGGACCCACGGGCCGGATGCATCACGTGCAGGCCACGCCCACCCCAGATCCGCGAAGCCAAAAAAGTCACGATACGTCACGTGACACGATCAAGTTTACACTCGTGATGTAGGGTGTTGGCTACTCCTGCCAGTTTAGTATCATCTGCAAATCTGATGAGTTCCCCTTCTATTCCCTCCTCTAAGTCATTTATGAAGATATTGAAGAGTACTTGGCCTAACACAGAACCACCTATACTTTGGTTTTTCTTGCCTGATCCAGAGGGTCTGATCCGGAATTGGCCTTTGCTGTGTGTGTTCCCCCCCCAAAGTAGGACACAATTTATGCCAGTTTCCAAATCCTGGCCATGTCGTGTCCCCCACCCCCCCATCACTTCAGACCTGTGGCTTCCTAGGTGTACTTCAACTCTCAGAATCAACAGGTAGCACCCCGGGGGATTCTGGGAATTCAAATATGGCCCTTGGGTGGAAAGAGCAGTTGGTCCCATGTGGGGCTTTCCTGGGAGGGGGGAGGTCAGACGTCAGGTTGGAGAGTTGGGGATAATTTGGAGAAATTGGGAATGGGTTGGATTGGATTGACTGGGAGGAAAGGGGATCCCTCCCATATTGTCCACTAAGTCACAAATCATTCCCACAACCCTTGGAGAAATTTAAAAAAAACTACAGATAGTCCTCGACTTACAACAGTTCATTTAGTGACTGTTCAAAGTTACAACGGCACTGAAAAAAATGACTTATGACCATTTTTCACACTTACGACTGTTTCAGCATCCCCATGGTCAAAATTCAGACGCTTGACAAGTGGCTCATATTTATGACAGTTGCAGTGTCCGGGAGTGATGTGATCCCCTTTTGTGACTTTCTCACAAAATGGGGATTTACCTGACCATGATACTAACTTAACAACTGCAGTGATTCACTTAACAACTGTGGCAAAAAAAGGTCTTAAAATGGGGCAAAATTCACTTAACCCATGTGTCACTTAGCAACAGAAATGTTGGGCTCAGTTGTTGTGAGTTGAGGACAATCTATAATGCATGCCAGTGTTTCTCAACCTTGGTGACTTGAAGATGTGTTTATTTAAATTCCCAAAATTAGAATAGAATAGAATAGAATAGAATCAGCACTTAGACCTATATACTGCTTCACAGTACTTCACCGCCCTCTCTAAGCGGTTTACAGAGTCAGTCTCTTGCCTCCGAATAGTCTGGGTCCTCATTTTACCCACCTCGGAAGGACGGAAGGCTGAGTCAACCTTGAGCCAGTCAGGATCGAACTGTTGACCGTGGGCAGAGTTAGCCTGCAGTACTGCACTCTAACCACTGCGCCACCATGGTTTACAGCCACAGTTGAGCTCCAGATTTAAGTTGCTGAGCAAGACAGTTGTTCAGTGAGTTGTACCCCAGTTTACAACCTTTTTGCCATGATTGTTAACCAAATCACTTCACTTCTTACGCGAATGTCATTAAGTGAGTCTGGCGTCCCCCATTGAGCTTTGCTTGTCTGAAGCTCACTAAGCAACTTGCATATGACAATTCCAGGACCCCAGGACGCTGCAGCCGTCGTCAATACCTGCCAAGCATCCAAAGGTTGATCATGTGACTCTGGGGATGCTGCAGCCATCGTCACTGAAAATTGGCCATAAATCACTTTTTTCAGTGCAGTTGTAACAGCAACTGTTTACCACAAACAGTTGTCGGTCGAGAACAACCTGCACAGGTAGCCCTCAACTTAAGAGCACAAGTGAGCCCCAAATTTCTGTTATTAAGTGAGACATTTGTTAAGTGGGGTTTGTCCCATTTTGCGACCTTTCTTGCCTTGGTTGTTAAGTGAATCACTGCGGTTGTTAAGTTAGTAACACGGTTGTTAGGTGAATCAGGCTTCCCCACCGATTTTGCTTGTCAGAAGGTCGCAAGAGGGGATTACGTGACCCCCCCGGGACACTGCGACCGTCATAAATATGAACCAGTTGACAAGCATCTGAATTTTGATCTGCAGGCGGGAGGTGCTGCAAAAGGGGTAACTGAAAAACCATCATAAGTCACTGTTTTCAGTGCTGTTGGAACTGAACGGTCGCTAAATGAACTGTTGTAAGTCGAGGACTACCTGTACTGCGTCCAGCTCTGGTTGCCACAATACAAAAAAAAGATGCTGAGGTCCTGGAAAGAGAACAGAGAAAAGCAACCAAGATAATTAGGGTTTGGAGGCTGAATTGTATGATCAGCGTAAGGCAGACATGTCAAACTTGTGACGTCGCGCGACGTATCGGAGCTTTTTCCCCATTGCCGGCAATGGGGTGGGCGCGGTTTCTTCGTGACGCGTCTGGCCCGCAGGCTGGCAGTTGACACCCCTGATGTAAGGGAACTAATTTTGTCTAACCTGTTGAAGAGAAGGATTGGGGGGACATGATTGGAGTCTTCCAATAGTTGAGGGACTGTAACAAAGAAAAGGGGATTGACTCTAGAACGGAGGTCCCCAACCTTTTGGGCACCAGGGACCGGTTCCGTGGAGAAAGGATTTTCCACGGACCGGAGAGTGCGTGGTTTTGTGTGCTGCCTGCATCCCACGGATGGGGCTTTGCTTGTTTGTGCGGACCGGTTGCTGGCATGCTGCGGACCAGTACCGATCCACAGACCGGAGGTTGGGGACCCTTGCTCTAGAGCACCAGAGAGCAGGACGAGAAGCAACGGGTGGAAAGTTAGCAAAGAGAGATCCAAACATAGAAATAAGGAGAAATTTCCTGACAGAGCAGTTAATCATGAAGTTGTGGGTGCTCCTTCCCTAGAGATTTATTTTAAGAAGACATTTGTCTGACATGGTCTGACATGGGTAAAGGGTCTCCTGCTTGAGCAGGGGGTTGGATTAGATGACCTCCAAGGTCCCTTTCCAATACCGTTAGAGAGCGATCCAATCTAGAACTAAGTAGAAATTTCCAGACATTGAGAACCATCAGTGAGTGGAATCGCTTGCCCCCAGATTTGTGAGCTGGAGGTTTTCAAGAAAGGAATTGGAGAGGCATTTGTCCCAGCTGGAATAAGGTCTGCCTTTAGCAGGGGTTGGACTAGAAGACCTCCAAGGTCCCTTCCAGCCTTTTGGTTCTATGAAATACCTGGGATTTTGGTGATGTTCCACTAGCTCCCAAGGTTTGGATCCTTTTTTAATGTTCTAAAAGTACATTATTCTTCCCATGATTTCATTTTGGAGTCCAGTCAGCATCGCTTGAAAGACGCTGTAGGCACTGCGTGGCTCATTCCTTCTCTGCACCCACGGCCACGTATTGGGTGTTTCAATGGTTTTGCTTGATTTTGGCACACAATACGGATGGAGGAAAGCTCCGGCACAAGATTATCTCTGAATTGACTTTGAGTACAGGCAGTCCTCCAGTTACGACCACAATTGAGCCCGACATTTGTGTCGCTAAGTGAAACATTTGTTAAGTGAGTTTTGCCCCATTTTGCGGCTTTCCTTGCCACCTTTGTTAAGCGAATCCCTGCAGTTGTTAAATTAGTCACAGGGTTGTGAAGTGAATCTGGCTTCCCTGTTGACCTCGCTCGTCAGAATGTTGCAAAAGGGGGTCAAGTGACCCCCCCCGGGGACACCGCGACCGTCATATAAATATGAACCCAGTTGTCGAACATCCAAGTGTAAACTCACATGACCGTGGGGATGCTGCAGTGGTCGTGAGTGCGAAAAACGATCATAAAGTCCCCTTTTTTCCCCAGTGCCGTTGTAATTTTGAACGGCCGCTAAACGAACTGATGTAAGTTGAGGACCCCCTGTACCTAAAAGGAGATGTCGAAGAAGCTTCGCTTTGTTTCGGTGGGGGTAAATTCAACATGGCAGGGCTGATCCTGCTGTCTGAGCAGCCTTGCAGTGCGGTGAAAAGGGGACATGCCAGGAGGACGGCGGCTGTGCGCAGGCTCCCATATGTGGCGTTTGGTTGCCCACCCCCTCTTAAAAGGATGGAATTTTCCAGGCTGGGTCCCCTGCCAGCCCCCCTCCCCCCCTTTCTGCAAATAAGCCCTTGCTGAAGAGCTCCAGAGCAGGAGGGTCCCTTCGGCACACATGGCGGGGCTGCGGGAATCCTGTTTCTCCAAGACTTGGGTGGGTGGGCCACCCATAAGCCGAGCGAGACCCTGGGCTGGCTTCTCAGTTTTTTCCTACTCTTTTCTCTCTTTGAAATTGGAAGGCTTCTTCCCAGCAGGCGGGATTCATCCCTGCTGGCCCCCTTCCTGTCTGTGTGTATGTGTGTGTGTGTGTGTTTCTTGTTTGTTCCGTATTTCATTGGCAGGGGAGGTTTGCTCTAGCTGCCTGTTGGGAGGACCACGATGGGAGGGGTGTGTGTGTGTGTGAGATTGGGCTTTAGAAACAAATAGAGAAATTAGTTATCACAGATTTGACATTTGTTCGCCTCTCCTGGGGGGCTTAGAGACTTAGAGAACGGCCCTGGAGAATGTGGTACAGGTAGTCCTCGACTTAACGACCACAATTGAGCCCCCAATTTTTGTTGCTAAGTGAGACAGTTGCTAAGTTGCTAAGAATTTTGCCCTCTTTTAGGACCGTCCTTGCCACAGTTGTCATCAGTCACTTTTTATAGTGCCGTTGTTACTTTGAATGGTCACTAAATGAACTGTTGTAAGTCGAGGCCCTCAGATTAAGAGTAATGATGGGTCAGCTGTACCAGGATGGCTTATTCAGCAAGCCACGATGAAAATGTTACATGTCAGAAGAGTAGGAGAGGACGTTTGTTGCTCAGGGCTGAACTGTGTGTGTTGTTGTTACTCTCTGAGCTGGGTGGTTTTTGGTTGCAGACGTTTCATGACCCAACTAGCTAACATCATCAGTGCTAGAACGGAGCGGGCTTTACTCTCTGTTTATGTACAGTGGCTTGCCCTGTCATTGTTGTAAGGTGTTAAACAGCACCTTCCAGCACTGAAGATGTTACCTAGTTGGGTCAAGAAACGTCTGCAAGAGAACAACCAAGCTCAAAAAGCCCCAAGGACTCCACACGATTATATACCAATACAGTTAATCCTTGACTTACGACCACAATTAAGTGAATCTGGCTTCCCCCTTGACTTGGCTTGTCAAAAGGTCGCAAAAGGGGATCACCTCATTTATGCAGCCGTCATAAATACGAACCACGGTGATGCTGCAACTGTCCTAAGTGTGAGAAACGGTCCTGGGTCACTTTTTTTCAGTGCCGTTTTAACTATGAACGGTCACTAAATGAACTTGGTAAGTCGAGGACTAGGTGTATCTCGATGGGTCAGAACAAGGCTGGAGCTCCTTGTAATTCCATTTTATTTTTAATGTCTTTTTTTTTTTTTTAAATATAATTTTATTGTGTTCTCCGCAGTTTAATTTTTCACTTCCGTCCACGCTTGTCTTGCAGCACATGGTTATGAGCTTTCGGGTCTCGGAGCTGCAAGTGCTTCTGGGCTTCGCCGGGCGCAACAAGAGCGGGCGCAAGCACGAGCTGCTCACCAAGGCGCTGCAGCTGCTGAAGTCGGGCTGCAGCTCCGCCGTCCAGATCAAAATCAAGGAGTTGTACCGGAGGCGTTTCCCCCGCAAGATCCTCACCCCTTCGGACTTATCCATGCTCCACCTCCAGGCCGGGCAGCTGCCCTCGGCCACGGCCTTGACCCAGGGCGCCATGTGCCACCTGCCTTACGACAACGGAGCGGTGGCCTCCGGCATGCCAGCCGGCATGCTGCCTCCCGTGCCGATGCTGGGCTCCAAGCACGAGGCCGACGTGCCTCACCTGTCGCCCCCCGTCCACCCTGTCCATCCGGACGTGAAGATGCGGCGCCTGCCGTTCTACGACGTGTACGACGAACTCATCAAGCCCACCACCCTGGGTGAGTCCTCGGCCTGGGCCGGCTCGAGCCAGGCTTAGCGTTTCCTGGTGGGGTTCTGGGGGCCACAAGGGGTGGGGGGGGCATCACAATAGAATTTGAAGAATGGTCTTTTTTTTAAAAAAAAATAAATTTAATCCTACCTTTATTATTTTTATCGATAACTCAAGGCAGCAAACTCCTAATACAGGCAGTCCTCGACTTACAACAGTTCATTTAGCGACCGCTCAAAGTTACAACGGCACTGAAAAAAGTGACTTAGGGCCGTTTCTCATACTTAACAACCGTTGCAGCGTCCCCAGGGTCACGTGATCCAAATTCAGATGCTTGCCAATTGGCTCATATTTATGACGGTTTGCAGTGTCCCGGAGTCATATCGTCCCCTTTTGCAACCTTCTGGCAAGCAACGTCAATGGGGGGAGCCGGACTCACTTAACAGCCGAGTTCCTAACTTAATGGCTGCAGTGCTTCACTTAACAACCAGGGCAAGGAAGGTTGTAAAAATGGGGTCACCCTCACTTAACAAATGTTTCACTTCGCAACGAAAATTTGGGGCTCAATTGTCGTAAGTTGAGGACTACCCGTGAGATGGTTCGGCTGAGAAAGAGGGACTGGCCCAATGTCAACCGGCTGGCTTTTGTGGCTAAGGCGGCACTAGAACTCGCAGCCTCCTGCTGATTGGCCCAAAGTCACCTGGCCGGCTTTCACGCCCAAGGCAGGACTAGAACTTGCAGTCTCCTGGTTTCATTTTAATCACTACGGCAGTGATGGCGAACCTTTTAGAGACCGAGTGCCCAAACTGCAACCCAAAACCCACTTATGCATCGTCTGGTGCCGGGTGGGCGTGGCCCATTGGCTGGGCGTGGCTGCGGTGGTAATGGCAGACTGGGTGGGACTAAAAAGTTCAATCAATCAATTCCAACTTTGCAAGATCTTTTTTTCCCCGCAAGAAGTTGAAATTGACTGATTGAACCTTTTTTTTTTTTGCACACGGTGGTGGAGGCCTAAAGCGAAAAGATTTTATAAAACCCAGCTGAAGGCCTAGGACTGGGGCGACGGTGCGCGTGCCCACAGAGAGGGCTCTGGGTGCCGCCTCTGGAACCCGTGCCATAGGTTCGCCACCACTGCACTACAGTCTCTCTGTCTTGTTGCTCAATGTGCCCGTTTTTAAAGTTTATTTCCCAGTTTTCCTTCGCTTCTCATCTCAGGATTGGAGGGTGGGGGTCGTTCGTTTTTGGCAGGCCTGGCCGGTGGGCAGCTCAGAGGAGGACTAGAATGCTGGTCAGGAGGCGTTGGTGCCTTCCAGATGCAAGCAAGCAAAGGGACTGCACAGGCCAGAAAAAAAGGTCTCCCATCAGAAGGTGGCCATCTCCCATTGCCAAATGTTATCACTCTTGTGACCGGGAATTTAGTTACTGGCAGGTATGGCCTGCCTTTCTTCCTTTTTGCAGGCTGTGATGCATTTTGATGGCGGGGGAGAGGCACTTCCGCGCAGAGAGGAGCCCACTTCCAATTTCAGCCCTTTACAGAGGGGCTTGGAGAAATTCATAGGCAGCAGGATCCAATCTGGGTTGGTCATTGGGAGCTTCCCAGCTTCCGGACGTATTTCTGGAGCCATCACTAGGGAACTTCTCTCTAGCCTACGTACGTGATGGGCTCATCCTGGGACACACTTATTCGCCTTCATTTGTGAAAGTCATAGGCTCTTTCCTGCCAACCCCACATCTGTCTTGTCAGATTTATCCCCTGCCTTATGATGTCATCCAAGAATTAGGAGTTCTTCTTATGGCTCACAGTCACACAGAACTGAGTATGGAGATCCCTCTTTGCTTTTTCCTCTTGCATCCTAATCAAGCTTCACCGAGGAAGCCCTGGGAAGACTTCAGGATATCAGCAGCCCCGTTGACAAGCAGACTGTGACGGGGCGGGTTGGTGTGTTGTCTGGAAGAGAGTTCTCCAAGGAGAGGCTTATTGTTTCAGCCACTCTTTCTCTCCCACTCGTTTTCTTGGAGGACAGGTTAGGCAAAACAGGCTAATTGGCTGGGTGTGGACAGGTTGTAGGTGGCTGGGTTTCCTTCAAGTGAAATTGAAGCCCTGGCTTTATTTGGCTGGATCATTTGCCCTCTTTTGCCTGGGAGTTTCCAGCTTGCATTCTCTCCTTCCTTTCCAAAACAGGACCACTAACACCCATGAGGAAGACCACATAAATCTCAGATTTAAATAAACATTGTTCTAAAGTTTGTTTACCTGGCTTGTAAGCCAATTTAGAAGGATCGTAGGCTGAAAGACCATAAGTTGAGGGTGGAGGTTCGTTCTCCAAGCTTGTGGGTTGGTTTCCAAACGTTACCAGCCTAGGTAACATCCTCAGCGGAATTTAAAATATGCCCGTGTCGATGTTCTGCTTATAAGCAATTCCATCAACAGACGCATCGTCCTACACCCAGCCTACGAACCTCTGAGAATTCAAATCAACCACACAACTAACCAGCAACGGCACCAAACCACACAATCCCCCCCCCCACCAGTTTTTCACTTCCCAGTGACCCTCATCTGATGTGACCCACACCTGAATATATAAAGAATGGCTCCTGGAATTGGATATGTCTAGTTTAGTGAAAAGAAAGACTTAAGGATGACATGATAGCAGTGTTCCAGTATTTGAGGGGCTGCCCCAAGGAAGAGGGGGTCAACCTCTTCTCCAAAGCACCTGAAGGCAGGACGAGAAGCAACGGATGGAAACTAATCAAGGAGAGAAGCAACCTAGAACTAAGGAGAAATTTTCTGGCAGTGAGAACAACCAACAATCAACCGGTGGAACAGCTTGCCACCAGAAGTTGTGGGTGCTCCAACACTGGAGGTTTTTAAGAAGAGACTGGACAGCCATTTGTCTGAAATGGTGTAGGGCTTCCTGCCTGAGCAGGGGGTTGAACTAGAAGTCCTCCAAGGTCCCTTCCAACTCTGTTGTTTTGTATTCTGTAAATTCAGGGAGACAGGATAGCCCTGCCCAAGCGCTGTGGAAGATGTGCAGAATTGCTTGGAGTCTTTCCAGCAGGACAAGAAACCAGGGCTTTAAGTCAGAGGTCCCCACCTCCAGTCTGTGGCCCGGTACTGGTCCGTGGCCCTTTGGGAAGCAGACCGCACAAGCAGCGGGTGAGCACATGAGCACAGAAAGCTCCATTGGAACAAGCAGCAGGGCGCACGCAAAAACCATCCCCTCCGCCACCCCCGCTGCTGGTCCACAGAACAGGGCCGTGAGCACCTGCGTGACGCTAGCACCGCCCCGTTTTCGTCACGCAGCACCCTGTTTTCACTGCACGGTACACTGCGTAGTGGCGGCGCTAGCATGAGTGGCGGTGAGTGTGCACACATATGTGCGCGCTCGGGCCAGCCTGTTCCGCGCCTGGTGGCCAGTAGGCCACCACCCGATAGTGGGCTATGGCCCACAGATTGGGGTCCCCTGCTGTAGAGAATTCCTGCCTTGGGCTGGGGGATGAGCCATGATCTCGCCAAAATCCCTTCCTACCCTGATAGTCTATCACAGGGGTCTTCCACGCGTGCCTGGCTGAGGAATTCTGGGAGTTGAAGTCCACAAGTCACACAAGGGCCAAGTTGGAAGACCCCTGGTCTATCATCACCACCATTTTCATCATAGCAGCAAAAAGGACCTCGGGGGGCCGTCTTGGCGTAATTCTGGGCATCTCTCCCAAATCCAGGGGGTGGGCATGAATGTTCTGTGCTTCTCTCGTTGCAGCTTCGGTGAACAGCCAGAGATTTGAGGAAGCTCATTTCACCTTTGCTCTCACTCCTCAGCAGGTGCAACAGATTCTCACTTCGAGGTGAGGGGGTCTTTTTTTTTTTTTCCCTCTGCTAAAATAAATCTTGTTATTGATTTTAAAATGTTTACATACCCCTGATTGAGAAAAGTCTACAATAAAATTTAGCATACAATAGCCTGCAGCACGTCACGCGTGCATTAAAACGTAAGCATATGGAATAAAATACATAAAACAAACAAAAAAAGAGCAATGGCTGAAGTTTAAAAATGACGTGTCACGAAGATGCTTTTTCACGAGACGACTGGACTTCCTTGTTTTTCGTTGAAGACATTTCACCTCTCATTCAAGAAGCTTCTTCGGCTCTGACCGGATGGTGGGGGAATGGAGTCCAGTCAGCCCAGTTGTCTTGTAAAAAAACATCTTTGGGAGAACCAGGACCTGAATGATGGAGAATCTCCACAGACATTTAAAAATGATAGCAGGCTCAGTTGTCATAAGTCGAGGGTTACCTGTATATGTATGTGCATGTATGTATCTCTTTTCTGTGAACACACTGGCACACATTAAAAAAAAAATCTTGATGCCCGCTCTCAAAAGAATATATGTGTGTCTGTGTTCTGTGTCTGTGTGTGTATTTTTTTTTTTGTGAGCGGATGGAGAGGGCATTAGAATATTTTCTTTTTTAACGTGTGCCAGTGTGCTCACAGAAAAAAGTGACAATAAAGGTTATCTTATCTTAAACACAACGAAGGGTGAGGGGTTAGTTTGCCTTGGCAACCTGCAGGCACAACACTGCCAGTCCTAGCCAGAAGGATTGCGTGTTTCCACTTGCTTGGTGCAAAATCCTCTGAGCTGCTGTTCCCCCTAGAACAGGGGTCGGCAACCTTAAACACTCAAAGAGGCACGTGGACCCGTTTCCCACAGAAAAGAAAACACCGGGAGCCGCAAAACTCATCCGTGCACGCTGGAGGAGGGGGAGCTTGATTGAAGAGTTTAATTAAAAAGAAATAGAGGCTGCTGTGCCATGAGTTCTCTCTCTCCCTCCCTCTCTCCGATCTTCTGCTCACCTGGCCAGCTGGCCTGACATTGCTCTCCGACAAGCTGACACACATTCTTATTGGGCTGGCTCTCTCCTGCCCTTGGTCTGCCAGTCCTCTTCCCCCACTTTCTCTCTCTCTCTCTCTCTCTCTCTCCCTCTCCCTCTCTCTCTCTCTCTCTCTCTCTCTCTCTCTGTGTGTGTGTGTGTGTGTGAGAGAGAGAGAGAGAGAGAGAGATATGCTGCTTTCTGCTTTCTCCTGCTTCCTGCGGAGATGCAGCAAAAGCAGGAGCCCTGCCCAATAAGCTTGTCAGCTTGTCGGAGAACAGCGTGAGGCCACTCTCTTTTTTACACACACACAGAGAGAGAGAGAGAGAGAGAGAGAGAGAGAGAGAGAGAGAGAGAGAGAGAGGGAAGGGAAGGGAAGCGCCTCTCTCTCTCTCTCTCTCTCTCTCTGCAAATGGCTGAGGAGGATTGGGAGCTGCAATAGAAGGCTCAAAGAGCCACATGCGGCTCCGGAGCCGCGGGTTGCCGACCCCTGCCCTAGAAGAAGTGGCCTGCTGTTTCATCACCACGACTGCCTTTTAAGGAATACCTTCTAGGGCAGTGTTTCTCAACCTTGACAACTTTTAAGATGTGTGGATTTCAACTCCCAGAATTCCCCAGGCAGCATGGGAGTTGAAGTCCACACATCTTAGGAGTTGCCAAAGTTGAGAAACGTCATTCTGTGGACCCCTTCACTTTGGTTCGTTTCATCATTTTTCCAGACTATAGTTTGGAATTTCAAACAACAGCCACAGGGAGGAATTAAGGGTCTCTCCCACGCTCTTTGTCAACCCCCCTGTTTTTGCTTTACAGCAGTGCTGATAAGACTCTGCTCTGTGGTTGATCCTAGCCACTGATTGACAGAATGTCACCTGCAGAAGTTCATCCAGTGGGGCCACAGGCCTAATTGTTAATGTATACGATCCCAAAATTCGCTTTGTTATTTTTCCAGACAAATTTAAACCTTTTTTCTTGTCTTTTTTTCCCCCTCCAGAGATATCTTACCTGGTGCCAAATGTGATTACACTGTACAGGTACAACTGAGGTAAGAAAAGCTTAGCTTAACAGAATGTTTGAAAAGCAACAAAATATTTGCTGTACCTATAGTGGCAGGAGAGACCTTGACTCATCAGCCACCAAGGGACCTTGGAGGTCTTCTAGTCCAACCCCCTGCCCAGGCAAGAGTCCTTATAGCATTCTGGACACATGGCTGTCCAGTTTTTTCTTGCAAACCTCCAGTGATGGAGCACCCACAACTTCTGGAGGCCAGTCGTCCCACTGTTTATTGGTTCTCACTGTCAGGAAATTCCTTATTTCTAGATTGGATCCCTCTTTAACAAGCTTCCATCTGTTACTACTTCTCTAGCCACAGAGAGCAGAGCAAACAGCCCTATTTCAAACCTTCCTTGCTCTTGTGATAATATGGAAGGGAGCCATTCTTGCTTAAACTTAGTTGGATTTCTATTGTTGCTATATATTGATGTTGAGACCCTAGAAAGAGTACAGAGAAGAGCAACAGAGATGATTAGGGGACTGGAGGCTAAAGCATATGAGGAACGGTTGCTGGAATTGGGTATGTCTAGTTTAACAAAGAGAAGGACGAGGGGGGACATGATAGCAGTCTTCCAGTATCTCAGGGGCTGCTCCAAAGAAGAGGGAGTCAAGCTATTTTCCAAAGCGCCTGGAGGCAGGACAAGAAGCAACGGATGGAAACTGATCAAGGAGAGAAGCAACCTGGAACTAAGGAGAAACTTCCTGACTGTTAGAACAATTAACCAGTGGAACAACCTGCCTCCAGAAGCGGTGAAAGCTCCAACACTGGAAGTTTTTAAGAAGAAGAGACTGGACAGCCATTTGTCTGAAATGGTATAGGTTTCCTGCCTGAGCAGGGGGTTGGACTAGATGACCTCCAAGATCCCTTCCAACTACTACTACTACTACTACTACTTCTTCTTCTTCTTCTTCTTGGACTAGATGACCTCCAAGATCCCTTCCAACTACTACTACTACTACTACTACTACTACTTATTATTATTATTGTTGTTGTTGTTGTTGTTGCCATTTCCACATTTGTCAAATTTTAGTCTCCCAGTCTGCCATTGTTCGCAAGTGTATCTTTTTGTACATTGTGTGCTAGGTTTATTGTGCTATTACTGGTCAATGCCTTCTGAATGGATTTCAGCTGTAGAATCTGGGATTCTCAGGGCATTCTCCCCCCCCCCTTTAACCCTTCTGGTGTTTATATCTTTTCAGGTTTTGTTTATGTGAAACCAGCTGCCCCCAAGAAGATTACTTCCCTCCCAATTTGTTTGTTAAGATCAATGGGAAGCTGTGTCCTTTGCCCGTGAGTAGCTCTCGTCCTCTCTCGGTTTCCCATGTCTGAAAGTGAACGGTTCATCTGGATGATCCAGGCAGCCCCCAACTCAGGGGCTCCATGGTTGGGTTCAACCTGCCCCAAGACAGCTGGGAATTGGCAGCCTTCCTCGGAGGTCAGGCTCTCTCCGTTGGGGTTGGGGGAGAAAGAGTATCCAGGTAGCCCCTTTATTAGGGGATTCCACCTACAATTGAACCCCAAACTTACATTGCTAAGTGAAACATTTGTTAAGGGAGTTTTGCCCCATTTTACAACTTTTTTTACCGTAGTTGTTAAGCGAATCACTGCAGTTGTTAAGTCAGTAACCCGGTGGTTAAGTGAATCCGGCTTCCCCATGGACTTTGCTTGTCAGAAGGTCGCAAAAGGGGATCACGTGACCCCGGGACGCTGCGACCATCATAAATACGAGTCAGTTGTCAAACGTCTGAATCTCGATCACGTGATCTTGGGGAGGCTGCAATGGCCGTCAATGTGAAAGTCACTTTTTTCAGTGCCGTTATAACTTCCAACAGTCATTAAACAAACTTATAAGTCGAGAACTCTCTAGATAGGTCAGAACAGGCTGGAGCTGAACACCACGAGAGGAAAGTCTTCCTGTTTGAAGCTCTCTGGAGGGGCAGGTCCTGCCCTTGAAGGAGTATATTGATGATAAAGGGCCTGTTCTGTCCCAGCCTACGTCCGTCTTTGTTGCGTCACAAAAACAAACCCCTCTTTAACAGTAGGCTCGGAAAACCAACCCCTTTTTATTTCAAAAACAGTCCTGATTTCTCAAAAACAAAAACAACAGAATACTTTTCCAACAGATAATTGGTTAAAAAAGCAAACAGAGCAGGAGTTAAACAAGACATTCATCGGTAAAACAAACGGTTGCCTTCAGCAACCAGCACCGCCCACACCTCTTTTTATACAGCAGTTTCAAGGCGTTGCCTCTCAGTGCCTTTTCCGTTTTCTCTGGAGTTGTCCCATTGACTGCTGCTGATTTACTCTTGCTAATTGCCTGCGTGTGCGAGCATCAATTAGCAAGTCCATCAGGTATGAGTCCAGTCTGATTCAGTCCCCTCACACAGCTGAGCTTCATCAGGAACACAACTGGAGGGCCCAGGCCCTTCATCAAGCCCTGAGTCTTGTAATTCATCAGAGCCTCCCTCTGACCCTGATGGCCCTTCAAATGCCTCCTCCACCTCCTCCTCAGATTCCTCAGACTCAGCTGTTGGGAACACAGGCTGGCGTGGAATCACGACAGGGCCTTTGGACTCTGTTGGGTTTTAGGGCAGCATGCTTTTAGGCAAGTTATCCAAAATTTCTGTAAACATCACTCTCCATTTTTTAATAATTCATTTACATGAATTATACATTCATGCATAAATCATACATTTACATCAGTTGCTTGTCTTCCCGCAAGTCCCTGGGGAATATTTGAACATGGCTTATGGTGACACATCGCACCAAGCCAAAGTGTGGTCGATTACACTCTGATTACGGCTTACTGTAGGGTTGAACCCGCCCCGTTTTGGTTTGTCAAGCAAACCGTAGTGAAGAAAACAATCTCCTGCCATCCTGTGTGTCGTAATGGTGGTCAGGGTGCCCGAAGGCCTGACTGCAGATGTTCTCTTCTGCCGATGCAGGGTTATCTGCCTCCCACCAAAAACGGCGCAGAACCCAAGCGACCGAGTCGACCGATCAACATCACGCCCTTGGTGCGCCTTTCGGCCACGGTCCCCAACACCATTGTGGTCAACTGGTCGTCGGAATTTGGCAGGGTAAGCGGGGCTCAGAAGCGGGAGGGCCAGCCGTTGGAGGCAGCGACATACCCGGCCTGTGAAAGCCAGCAGTGGGGGCACTCACAAAATGCATGATGCTAGTCCTTGACTTACCACAGTTCATATGGAATGGAATGGAATGGAACAGAATACAGAATACAGAGTAGAGTAGAGTAGAGTAGAGTAGAGTAGAGTAGAGTAGAGTAGAGTAGAGTAGAGTAGAGTAGAGTAGAATAGAAAATAGAATAGAATAGAATAGAATAGAATTGAATTGAATTACAGGACAGGACAGGATAGGATAGGATAGGATAGGATAGGATAGGATAGGATAGAGCTGGAAGGGACCTTGGAGGTCTTCTAGTCCAGCCCCCTGCTTAAGCAGGAGAACCTATACCAGGGGTGTGAAACTCATTTCATTGAGGGCCGCATCAGCATTGCGGTTGCCCTCAGGGGGGCCGGGTGGGTGTGGCCAGGCTGGGTGTGGCCTACTGGGTGGGCGTGGATGGAGTGGGTGGGGCCTACTGGGTGGGCATGGCCAGCTCTACATCGTTCCCGTCAAGGGTGCCTGGGGGGGCCTGGGCAGGAGTGGGACAGATCTGAGGGTCTCTGGCAGAAGAGGGTGGGACCAGGGCAAGTGCCAAGGCATGGTCCACTGGAGGAGCCTCACTGTTCCTCTCAGGCCATGCCGGGGGGGGGGGGCTTATGGAGCTAAGACCAGTGGTTCTCAACCTTTTTAATGCCGCGACCCCAACCGGTCGTAAGTTGAGGACTAAACCGGTCGTAAGTCGAGGACTTTCCCTGCCTGGGAGTGCCACGCATGCATGGTTCTGCCCCCTGTGCCGGCCGAGGCGTAGCTGGCAAGTGGCAGAGACAGAGCAGGCCGACCACCAGCTAGCCCAGCCCAAGGGAGGTAAGGCACCCGCCGGAAAAGGGGGAAAAATGGCGGACAAAAAAAATGGCAGACAAAAAAAATGGTGGACAGCCTTGCTTGGCGACCCCCGTGAAATGGTCGATCGACCCCAAATGGGGTCCCGACCCACAGGTTGAGAACCACTGGCTAAGACTGAATGCGTTTCAGCATAGAGGGCCACCACAAAATTGTACATTGGTTCCCAGCCAGCCTGGGCCAGGGCCAAGGCAGAGGGGGCCATTTCCTCACTGTTTCCAGGATGGCTTGGCAGACCACATGAAACCACTTCATGGGCCGCATCCGGCCCCCGGGCCTTGTGTTTGACATGTCTGACCTATACTATCTCAGACAAGTGACTGTCCGGCCTCTTCTTAAAAACCTCCATGGATGGAGCACCCACAATTTCTGGAGGCAACTTCTGTTCCACTGGTTAATTCTCCTCACTGTTAGGAACTTTCTCCTTAATTCCAGGTTGCTTGGGAGGGGGGTCCTCTGGCTTAAATCATGGCCGGCTGAGGAATTCTGGGAGTTGAAGTCCACAAATCTGAAAATTGCCCAGGTGGAGAAACACTGGCTTAATTTGCAACATCACAGTTACAGTGGCAGGAGCCTTAAGGGAGCAAAGAGTAGACAACTCCCCCTTGTTATTGTGAGTCACCCCCCAGTTGCTTAAGATAAGTAGCCATAGAAATCCTTTAAATCAGGGATCCCCAACGCCCTGGGCCGCTACCGGGCCTTGAGCTGTACAGAACCGGGCCGCAGAAGTGGTAGGCAAGCGTGAGCGTGCGCACATCCCCACTTGCACAATTGCGTGGAACCATCTCTTCTCCCCCCTCCCCTGGCAAGGCCACAAATCTGGAAATGTTGGGGAACTCTGGTTTAAATGAATAAAGAAACTAGCCAACACACGAGAATCAGAACGAAGCCTCTTGCTTGCTTGAATGAATGAATGAATGAATGAATTTATAAATGTAAGTCAGAGCCAAGCGTCTTAAATATATTTCTTTCTGTCCACGACATAATCCTGCTTTTGCTCTCTCCCAGAATTACTCCCTGTCCGTTTACCTGGTGAAGCAGCTGACCTCGGTGACCTTGCTGCAGAAACTGAGAGCCAAGGGCATCCGGAACCCCGACCACTCCCGAGCCCTGAGTGAGTCCCCGAATTCTTTTGAGTGCTGCTCTCCCAGCAGGCCCAGGGCTCTGGCAGCAGCTGCCCCTCAACTTGCCTGGGGGCCTTACACACAAAACCTGAACACTGGGCACTAACTGAAAAAATGAAATTCAGTGGTGAAAAAAAGTTCTACATTTAGGCAAGAAAAACCACATGCACAGGTATAGTATAGGTCAGTGATGGCGAACCTTTTAGAGACCGAGTGCCCAAATTGCAACCCAAAACCCACTTATGCATTGTTGGGTGCCGGGTGGGTGTGGCCCATTGGGTGGGCGTGGCTGCGATGGTAATGGCAGACTAGGTGGGACTAAAAAGTTCAATCAATCAATTCCAACTTTGCAAGATCTTTTTTTTCCCCACAAGAAGTTGAAATTGACTGATTGATTGAACCTTTTTTTTTTTTTTGCACACGGCGGCAGAGGCCTAAAGTGAAAAGGTTTAATAAAACCCAGCTGAAGGCCTAGGACTGGGACGACGGTGCGCGTGCCCACAGAGAGGGCTCTGCGTGCCGCTTCTGGCACCCGTGCCATAGGTTCACCACCACTGGTATAGGTGGTCCCTAGTTCAATAGTACCGTAGTAAGCGTAGTGGACAATCACTTAAACAGGAGCCAGCCCTGTGCGGCAGCTGCCAAAAGAGCCAACACAGTTCTAGGCTGCATCAACAGAGGGATGGAATCAAGTTCACGTGAAGTGTTAGTACCACTTATAATGCTTTGGTAAAACCACGTTTGGAATACTGCACCAGTTTTGGTCACCACATTATAAAAAAGATGTTGAGACTCTGGAAAGAGTGCAGAGAAGAGCAATAAAGATGATTAGAGGCTGGAGACTAAAACATATGAAGAACAGTTGCTGGAATTGGGTATTAGTCTAGAGAAAAGGACTGGGGTGGGGTGGTGGTGACATGATAGCAGTATCCCAGTATCTGAGGGGCTGCCCCAAAGAAGAGTGAGTCAAACTATTCTCCAAAGCACCAGAAGGCAGGACAAGAAGCAACGGATGGAAACTGATCAAGGAAAGAAGCAACCTGGAATTAAGGAGAAACTTCCTAACTGAGAACAATTAACCAGTGGAACGACTTGCCTCTAGAACTTGTGGGTGCTCCATCACTGGGGGTTTTTAAGAAGAGATTGGACAACCATTTCTCTGAAATGGTAGAGGATTTCCTGCCTGAGCAAGGGGTTGGACTAGAAGACCTCAAACGTCCCTTCCAACTCTGTTATTCTGTATTCTGTATGATTTGTACTGTTGCAGAAATGGGTAGAGGAGCTACTGCCAGGTATTCCAAGCGTGGCATGGCAGTTTGTACTTTCCCAGCTTCCCCCACCCCCAGTCAGGCATTTTGTTCCGTGTTTCTTTCAGGTGGATTTTGAATTTGAACCCAGTGGGAATGCAAAACAAGCCCTTGTAGCCTTGTTAAACTAGTGCGTGCTGAATGCTAGAATTCTAAAGCTAGAAATACTTTACCAAGGAAACTATTTTAAAACTATTAAAAATAACTCCATGGCAGCGAATGGGAGCAACATTGGACGGCAGCAAATATTACTTACTTTTAAGCCAAAATAAGAATATAAGAGAGCTTGTTCTAAGTTCCCTTTTTTTCTCCCAAGCGGAACCTTTGAATAATAATAATAATAATAATAATAATAATAATAATAATAATATAAACTTGGAAGGGACCTTGGAGGTCATCTAGTCCAACCCCCTGCTCAGGCAGGAAACCCTACACCATTTCGGACAAATGGCTGTCCAGTCTCTTCTTAAAAACTTCCAGTGTTGGAGCATTCGCCGCTTCTGGAGGCAGGTGGTTCCACTGGTTAATTGTTCTAACTGTCAGGAAGTTTCTCCTTAGTTCTAGGTTGTTTCTCTCCTTGATTAATTTTCCATCTGTTGCTTCTTGTCCTGCCTTCAGGCGCCTTGGAGAATAGCTTGACTGCCTCTTCTTTGGGGCAGCCCCTGAGATATTGGAACACAGCTATTATGTCCCCCCTCGTCCTTCTCTTCGTTAAACTAGACATACCCAATTCCAGCAACCATTCCTTATAGGTTTTAGCCTCCAGTCCCCTGATCATCTTTGTTGCTCTTCTCTGTACTCTTTCTACAGTCTCAACCTCTTTTTTACAGCGCGATGACCAAAACTGGATGCAGTATTCCAAGTGTGGCCTTATCAAGGCCTTGTAAAGTGGTATTAATACTTCACGTGATCTTGATTCTATCCCTCTGTGTTTGGTTAATGTTAATGTTAATGTTTATTATATTTATATCCCGCCCTTCTCCTTACTGACTCAGGGCGGCTAACAGCCAGATAAAACAACTACAAAATACCAAATACTACAGTTAAAACCTAATTAAAAGACAAATATTAACAATTGGCCTGAGTAATTTAAAATAATTTTAAAACCCCCGCTAAAAATTTCCCCTAGGCCAGTCCTGCAAGCTGAAATAACCATGTCTTAAGGGCGCGGCGGAAGGAAGGGAGATCAGGGATCACCCTGATCTCTGGGGGTAGTTCATTCCAGAGGGTGGGAGCTCCCACCGAGAAGGCCCTCCCCCTTGGGGTTGCCAGCCGGCACTGTCTGGCTGACGGCACCCTGAGGAGACCCACTCTGTGGGAGCGTACAGGCCGATGGG